>NC_142663.1:15514856-15816993 GCF_026168435.1 Sesamum indicum | reverse complement strand
TGCATCATAGTACCAAGAAAGGGGCTATATCAGGAGATTTTAGAACTTCCAGAAGGAAATCTTCAACTCAGAAATGGACACAATAAAGAAGAGCATACTAAACACTTTCAAGGACTAATTGAAATGAAGTTTTTGATTGATGCAACAATGTACAGTATATGAATGGCAATTTTTGTATAGGCAAGTACAAGTTTATTTAGTTATATATTTATTCCACATTTTCTTGAGAAATAATTGCTAGAAATAATTATCACCAACCTTGTTCCACTATCAAAGAGGAGTATAAAATGACAGCACATACAAGATAGGAACAATTAATACTGATCCTTACTCTGACATGACACTTGAAAAGAAACGTGATATCTCATCTACATCAATATGCTTCAATTTTCATCGAGAATTCGTAAAACAAGCTAGAGATTTAAATGAGAATTCAACATTAACTCTAAGTCCAAATCCGAAGTTTTCAAAGTGGGGGCAACTACATTAATGTCGTTGAATGACAACTATGCTTTGCCAGACAACAATTAACAATCAAAGCAAACAAATAAACCCAAAAAAATAGTGGCATCCCATTCTTAGAAACCATAACCAAAACATAATTCATTTCTTTGAACAAGCCACATAATAGAATCACTACATCACTACAAAACCATGCCGAGAATGTGAGAGATCTAAAGCTCAAGCAATCAAGCTGGACTATAAGCAGTACATATTGGACTGAAATCAATCTGAATATGATAAGAAATGCATTTGCATCATTTATAAAGAAATATAGCAGAACATGATCTCACCTTCTACAAGTGCTTCACAGACTTCATCAACAGTCACATTGAGAGCTCTCAACAATATAGCAATGTTCTGTGACTTCTTCGGATCAAGCACGAGATTTTGTTGGTTCATGTCCGGGATTATATGGCGCCTCCCACCATCTTTGGCATTCACAGTTGAAGCACTCACTGTGAACAGAGTCTCAATCATTTCCTCGTTCAACCTACAACCAAAATGGTAATGCACGAAAAAGTCAAAAAAAAAAAAAAATGGTATCCACGAACTTCTAAATCCTACCAAACAACCTTTATATTTAGACCTAAAAACAAGGTTTATAATTTTTAAATGATATTAGTGCAGAACGTGAAAAACATTAATTCAAAGCAGACTGAAAGCTAAGCAAATCAAAGATGCTTCTTGGAATAGAATATCCAGCTATTCTCCATCACCCATTTAAAATCTACTGTACTAAACTACTAAAAAAAGTTGGAAAAATCTATAGAACAAGAAGACTATCTCTTGCAAGATAGCTCGATTTGAAAATAAAGTAGCATCGTAAGTTTTCTTTCCAACAAATAAATTTTATTGCTTCACTAAGTAAAGGACTTTAAGCATAAATTTACTGTACGTAAAGTAAAAATCACAGAAAGAAAGCACAAAAGAATCCAAGAATCCTACTGAAAAGAACTGGATTTCAGCTGATCCCAAACCATTGCTCTATCTGAACTAGCTCTGACTTTATCCCAATGCAAAGGCTTCAGCTTTGGCTTCATCATCTCCTCACTATTGCTTCCTGACCTCCCCAAACCACCCTTTTCCTCATTTAAGCTCTGTACAACTTTCCTCGAGGGTGCCACCAGCTCCGGCGGCCCGGATGGCGGGGCCCCCTCCCAGAACCTCGCAGGAGGAGGCGGAGGTGGAGGAGGTGGCGCCTTTCCGGTACCGGAAAAATCTGAAGCCCGCGGAGAGCAGTCCCGGGTGCCCCCGTCCTCCGTGGATGACGGAGAAAATGGCGAAAATGCCCTTGGCTCCCGCGCTGGTGGAGGGGGGATAAACCGCGGTAACGGAGCCAGGAAAGTCACCAAGCTGTCTGGTGATTTTGATAGCATGCTTTGCGGGCTACTGGAATTCAGTACGACTGATGGGCTATTATCAGGTGAAATGGAGTACGCTGGAGAATTGCAGTTCAGTGGGTTTAAGTCTCTGCTTTTGTTAAAATCATCACCATTGTTGCTGCTGAGAGTATCGAGAGGGGGAGACAATTTGGTGCGGTACGGACTAGCGTTGTTTACTGTGGACCCTCTCGGTGAAAAGAACTCTTCATCGTCTTCGTTGTCGTTTTCTTCCCCTTCAGAAGCACTCACGTGAGTGTTATTGTAATTTTGGTGCGACTGCTGACGCGGCAGGGGTGGTAGAGGGTGGAGCTCCGGCGAGCCGAGCCTTCGATAGTTCATCGGCGCAGCTGCAGCAGGAGGGGGTTTTACGTCATTCTGAGTGGCGGGGGGCCCGGCATACTCAGCGTCCCGGGAGCTGACTAGTGTGCCGAGGTAGAGGAATTCGGAAGAGGTGGAGGAGGGGGTGTGCCGTGGGAACAGCGGCGGCGGCGGTTTCTTGCTTTCGTCGGCAGTGACGGTGGTGTCGGAGGGGGTGGCGTTGGGAGGGAAGAGGCGGAGGCTGTCAGTTTTGAGGGGCTCGTCATGGTGGTGGTGGTGACGGTGGCGAAGGAGGAGGAGGACGAGGGAAGCGAAAACAAGGACGGAAAAGAGGGAGACAGAGACAATGAGGGAAATGAGCTTGACTGGTTTGTGGCCGGAGTGGGAGGAAGAGGGGAGGACGAGGGAGGAGATATTGGCGGGAAAGGTGGCGAAGGCGGTGGAGGAGCTTGGCGGCGGAGGTGGGGGCGGAGGAGAAGGGAAGAAGGGGAAGAATGGGTTTTGTTGAGTGGTGGTATCAGGAGGGGAGAGCGTAGAGAAAGGGTATTTGGGCTGTTGAGGTTGAGGTTGAGGTTGAGGAGAAGGGGAGGGGAAGGGGGGTTGAGAAATGCTGGCGGTTGGGGGAACGGATTGATCAAGTGGGAAAAGGGGTTGGTGGAGGAGGCGGCGGTAGCGGTGGTTGTAGGCGGCGGCGGCGGCGGGGGAGGAGGATAGGAGGAGGAGTGTGAGAATGGCGAGGTGGAGAAGGAGGTGTAAATGGTGCATTTTGTGAGCTGAAAACTAGCCAGGAAAAGGGTTATGAAGTTAGCAGGTGGAGTATTCAGTGAGCACCAACACTCATCTGTTTTCTCATTATAGAGGCGGAGGCGGAGGCGGAGGTGGCGGTGGAGGCGGAGGCTGGCGGAGCAGAAGTGAGGGCAGAGTTGGTTTCAGACACTGAAGCGCCAAATGAAGTGAGAGTGTGAATAATTGTGGTGAAATTTCAGACTCACTCACCGCAAGAAAGAGAGTAGTGAGTGGGGAACAAATGAAGGAACCTTTTCTCCTCAAAAATAACATAACGTACCTGCAATCATTTCTATTACTATTCAATTTTCAATCCAAATTAATGACTTTGTAACGCAATTCATCTCTTTTTACTTAAAAATAATAAATTATTATTATTTAAATAAATTAATTACCATCATTCATATTAAATATTTATGTCTAATAAAGACAATTACAATAATCATATTCTAATATATCTATTATATAATAAAAAGACAACACATATTTCAACATATGTACGCTTATAGCAGTTTATTTATTTTGTTTGCTTCTCCTAAATAAAATTAATGTCACTAATTTTATTTTATTCCTTATAGATCTAATGTCGCTAGTTGTCTAAGATTGGTTTGATAAATTAATATTTATTTTCTTAAATTAAGAGGGCATGAAAGACAGGTGAAGGACAAACCAAATAATGCGTACCACTTATCAAAACTGTCCTATAATTATAATACTAAATTAAGCTTAATCCGAGAAGCCAAAAACTCTTTTTCAGTTTATTTTTAGCAATAAAATTAGTTGTTGTCGTACCAGATTTTAACGAATATATAAAAAATAATTATAGCATGAGATTAAGGAAAAAAATATGAAAAGGTTTGAACATAGTATAAGGTGAGGAGAAAAATAAATAAATGAAGAACAAGGTGAGAGACGAAAAAATAAATTGTAATTTATGAATTTATTAAAAACATGAAAGTTTGTGATTAAAAAAAAATGAAGAAGGCGAGAGGAGACCATGGCGTAGTGGGTTGAGAAAAAAAAATATGATTATGAGATCATTAACAAAAATTAAAATTATTATCATGACTAATTTTTATTAAGAGAATGAATAAATTAAATAGTAAATATAGTATTAAAAATTTGTATAGTAAAAGAGTTTTATTTTATAATAGTATAGATATAGATAGACAATTAATTATTAAAAAAAATTACAACAATTTTAGTACATGACTTAGAAATTAATTGTTCAAACCAATTTTAACCAAAAAAAAAAAACCCCTTTCATCGTACATTTTTTTTTTAAATTTTTGATAAAATTATTTTGGACAGTTAATTATGTGTCTAAAAATCATAATACACAGTAGATCATCAATTATTCATAAACAATTACGCACATAGTGATCTCAATAATCAAATTAAAAAACTTAAAAATCAATGACTTTTGTTAAACTAATAATGTTTAAAACATATATTTTATATATTTAGTTTATTTTACGAAATCTATATCAATACAATTTTTTAAAAATATATATATTTCTCACCATTTTCCAAATTCATTTTCTATTGAATGAATTTAATAAAGAAAAGCTGCCAACTGAAAAAGCTTTCAACCCCCAAAATTAGGAGTCATTTTTGGTAGAGAGGAAAGTCAAATGTAATAATAAATAAAATATTTAATGATGAATGAATTAATCAAAGAATCTTTGTAGGAAGAATGCAATCCCAATCCCAATCCCAATCCCATGACAAAAGAGAAGTGGCTCAAAAGTAGTGGGAATAGGAATAGGACTCAAAATCATCATTATGCTGATCAACTACTGAATTTACAAAATATTGTCCCTTCAAATTTCCAACTTCTCTCTCCTCCCTTTCCACTCAAACTTCTAGTATTTTTAAATTTTACATCACTCTAATAAATAAGTTATACCATTAATAAAAATTTATTAAATTTATTGATATTAATAAAATAATTAAATTAAAATTAATGTTTACACTCGATTGATTTTTTATTGACTTATCGCATGTTAAATAAATTTTTTCTAACTAAACTACTCTTATAATGGTGAAAATATACCTATCGCATGTATTCACATGTGAAGTTGTATTAGAATAATTTGATCATCAAAAGATATACTTGACCTGAAATAAATCAGTAATAGGTCAATTTGGGCTAAATATTAATTTTTATCCAATTAATTTGTTAATATTTATAAATTTGGTGAATTATAATTAACAAATAGCCTTATTTATTAAATGAAAACAAACTTTGTGGATATTATGTATTTTTCTAAATTAAGAAAAGTCTACATGTAATTGTATTAGAGAAGAGAGTATAATTATCTTAAAAAAACACTAATGTACTTTTTAAAAAATAAAACAAAATTTTGAGAGGGGTATATATATTTTTCCATTTGAAGCAATCAACAGTTAATAATTGAAATAATTCAATTATAATTATTTTTATTAAATATTAATAATTAATAAAAATTATTATAACAATTATATTTTTATTAATAATATTAAATAAATAAAATTTCAATAATATTTATTATTATAATAAACAATATATATTATTCAATAAATCAACATTCCACGTATAGAACCTTTAAAAATGAGGTCTCTATGAATTAAATATTTTGATTGGATGGGTACAAAATTTAGACAAGAGAGAGAGAGAGAGAGAGACAGTGAAAAGGTGATAGCCAGCTATAGGAAAGCTGGGGACTGTGAATCTGCAAAAATGTGGGGCAGGGAAGGGAATAGCGAAAAGACCCTTTCATTTTCACACACACACACACACCAACTTTGTTTTGTGTGTGTTGTGTGTTGAAAAGGACACCATTTTTCTGATTTTTGGGGTTTTGTACTCCACAAGACATGCAAAATATTTTTGTTGGGTTTCTCAACTTTACATAATTGAATTGATTTTCTACTTTAAATCTCTCCCCCACTCTCTGCTTCTCTGTGTGTGCTTCACTCTCCTTTGCTTAAAAAGCCAAAAGAACAATAGGTATGGGTAGGCCTGTCTTTTGGATTTGGGTTAGATTTTCAATTTGCACTATCACTAATATTGGGCTGCATAAAATATAAAAGAAATGTAAAGGTATAGTTTTGAAGTTTGGGATCATTCTTTATACCTAATCAAATGGCTTCCTTTAATTAGGAATGTTTGGCTTCCTTTCCTTTTTCACTTGTGTTTCCTTTTAAATTTGTAAGTGCTTCATTTTTCAAACTCTACTTTTTTCTTTTTTGCATTTCAACACAAAACTACTATTATGCCTCCTCAAAATACATTATTTTATTATTTCATAATATCTAAATAATCAAAACTTAAATAGTTCTAAAAATGGGAGTGTTATTACTTGGTCCGAAGCCAACGTGCAACATCAATAAATATTAAAAACGTACACTTTAATGCTTAAATTAGTACCAAATTTGAAAAATGACTGTAGTAATCTAATACTTTAAGACGCAATTGTGTATATCTCATTTTTTGCTAGCTCTTGCTCAATTAAGATTTCGGTTCTCAAATGAATTTTACCATCACTTAAAAAGTGAAAAATTCATAGAAGATAGGGCTCCTAAATAATTACAATGTGAATATCTTTATGTGAGTCATTCTATGTTCATATTGCATAGAAATTCGAAATCTTGAAATCTCCCAAACTTGTTTAAGACATATATATGCATACTAGTCTGGGTATTTTAGATTATTTATAACACTTGGAGCTCGAGGTAAGTTGTATTTAATTAGTGAAAAATAATAATAAAAAAGACATAAAAATATGAGAGCATTTGAGTCATATTATTTAAAGATAACCAGTCAGAAAAGCTAAAAAAATCATCAAGTTTATAAAAATTGAAATAAAGGCAGTGAGTAGGAAGGAATGGACAATGGGCTAATAAGGTAGAGCACTACCCCAAAGGTCATTAAAATATATTGACGGGTTACAGCCGGTGACAGGTAGTCTAAAGTAGGAATTTTTTTGGAACCACCCCCCAAATCCACTCATGCTATTTATACTAGTATAGTTGAAATTTCTGTAATTAAATCATTTCAAAATTTTACGTACATCATTTAATTAATTAATTAATTATAGCAAAAATCTATCAAAATTTAATATTGCAATAATGAAGTTATAGTGAGATTAGTTTGTAATTAAGACAGATTATGGGCCAGAAAAGGACTGGTCTGGGCCTAATCCTTTCATTGCAACATTGACTAGGAATCCATGGAGCTTTGTTGCTTTCAGGAACTGATTTGGGCCCAAAGCAACATATATGTATGTTTGTACAAAGTTCATGCAAATACCTCTTATGAAATTCTAAGCCTATGTTTTGTTTGTTTTCATCCTCATTTTCACTTTATTTTTTTTTTAGAAAAATGTCCCTTTTTTCATTTTGAAAAAAATAAAATATGTTGATAAAATTATATTTTACAATGTTATCGGTATCAAATCAATATATATTTATTTATCTAAATGAGTTGATAATCATATTTTTTGTTAATTTAGAATTGCTCATATCAATGCATTATAAAAGGAAAAAAAATATTAAATTTTTAACTTAATGACTAAAAAATTTGTATATGGATGTGCGTACAAAAGTAATTATTCATCATTTTGTATATGGATGTGGATCTCATGACCTAAAACCAACACTTAAAAACCAGATTAATGAAACCTTAGGACTAAATGTGATATTGAGATCACAATGTCTTCAATCTCCCTGCAAACTATCAAAACATTCCAAAGATGTGCATAATTTTATTCGAATTTAATCGATCTGAACTCGTTGCAATGACATTATAATTCATATTTATCAACGGATTTTAATTGTTTATTATTGATATAACAAGTTCAATTAGTGGATCAACTGACTCATACAGATATGTACTATTAATCGAATTTACCCACTTATTGAATATTCTTGTACCTATTTATATGACTTATACATTGAAATATTAAAATTAGAGTTTGCCAAATGTTATTGTGATCCTATTTTTTGAGTACAGGAGTAGAGTGATTAATTATATAACATGAGAGTGAAAGAGTTGAGAAAATGAATTAAAAAATCAAAGTCAATCTCGATATCAACCTCAAATCAAACTATATGCCAAGGATTTTGATGATTAGGTTATATGTGTACAAGTAAAACATCCAAACATTAGAGGATTGAAATGTAATTTTGGTGTAATTGGTGCTCGGTTTTTCAACTTCCAGATTGACTAAAGAACCCACTCCAACCAGAACTAATCTTAGGCGCCTTCTACAACTTGTTGTAAGAAAACATTGGAAAATTTAATACAAAGTATACTATTTCTCATATTTTATTTATTACGTATCGATTTAATTTTTATTTATAAATTTATACGATATAAATATTAAATAATAAAATGCAGTATGAGTTATGTTTTAGAATAATAATTAAAAAAAAGGAATTGGGCACAAGGCAATGAATGAAGAGCAGAGTGTAGATATGGGTGTAATTTTCTTAACTACTCCCACCGCACCCAAAAACAAAAATAGAAAAGAGAAAACTCTCTCAGGCTCGGTCTCAGTGCTCCTGCTGCTTGTGCTAAACCGAAACTACTCAGCTCCTTATCTTACGCCCACTGCTCTCTGCTCAGAGAGAGAGAGAGAAGAGAGAGAGAGAGAGAGCTGAAGAAACTTCAGTACAAAGGACCTGACTTGAACCCTAGTTCATCAGTACTCTTTCTCGATCTGTACACAGTATGTTGTTTTGAAGAAACTTGAGTACAAAAGACCTGACTTGAACCCTAGTTCATCAGTACTCTTTCTCGATCTGTACACAGTATGTTGTTTTGAAGAAACTTGAGTACAAAAGACCTGACTTGAACCCTAGTTCATCAGTACTCTTCTCGATCTGTACACAGTATGTTGTTTTTCTGCTCAGACACTGAAACCATATTCAACTACTTTTTTGAGTTATACTATTTACCACTCCACTAATTAGCATGTCAGATTTTTAAGGCTGGTTTTTTCAGGAAAGCTGGTTTTGGGAAAAAGGGTTGTTTATTTTTGAGCATTTTCGAAACCAGCTTTTGTCTTAGATCTTCATTTGTTTACCTATTCAGAGTGGGTTTTGTTTTGGGTAGGAGAAAAAATACTGTAGCTGTTCATAGATCAGGGTTTACTCAAAAAAGTAAACTAGATAATTCTTTGGTAATAATTATCGGCGGGTGAATGATTTGGGTAAGAGGGTTTGCGAGAAAGAGATAAGAATTTGGAGTTGATCAGTTAGACTGTCTGGTAGTTTTTATCTTCTTTGGATCTCATTTAGATTTAGATACAATAGTAGAATTAATCAAACAAGAAATAAAGCGTAAAGAATTGAACAAGGATAATGAAACTAGAGCCAATTTAACCTTTTCTATCAACCCGACGTAACGGAAGAGAGCTGGTTGGTGCATTCAAGATCAATTTTTGGTGGTTTGCTCAACAAATTCGGAGATAAAAACAAGAAGGGCCTAGATACTTGTTATCTTTATTGGGAAGAGGGAAATTTTTTGTGTGGTGTTGTTGAAGAAAAAGCAATGGCAAATAGATGGTGGGCAGAAGCTATGGCGACGAACCCAATGTCATCTTCAGCGGCTGCATCTCTTCACCTCAGAAGCTCTGCAGAAGATGAAAATCCCGCCTTCAACAATGCATCAAACAGCAGCGGAAGCAACCCTAACCAAAACCCTGATGAAGGAGAGAATCATGACATATTGGACGGCCAGGACCAAGACCAAAACCTGTCCGGCGATCTGGAGCCGTCGTCGAGCTCAGGCCGCAGGCCCCGAGGCCGGCCTCCGGGTTCAAAGAATAAGCCGAAGCCCCCAATTCTCATCACTAAAGAAAGCCCAAATGCTCTCCGCAGCCATGTCCTGGAAATCGCCAGTGGCAGCGATGTTCTGGAAAGCATTTCTACCTTTGCTCGGCGCCGCCATTGTGGGGTTTCGGTTTTGAGTGGCAGTGGAATTGTGACGGATGTGAGATTGCGTCAACCGGCTGCTCCTGGTGGAGTGATCAGCCTCCAGGGAAGATTTGAGATGTTGTCCTTGTCAGGGGTATTTTTGCCGGAGCCTGCGCCGCCAGGCGCCACCGGGCTCGCTGTGTACTTGGCAGGCGGGCAAGGGCAGGTGGTTGGTGGCACTGTGGCTGGTGCATTGGTGGCATCAGGGCCAGTGATGGTTATTGCCGCCACGTTTACTAATGCAGTATATGAGAGGTTGCCTCTGGAAGACGAAGCCGCCAGTGAAGGAACACGGTTAGAGTCCAAATTGGGAGTGAATGCTGGTGCATCGCCATCTCATGGTCATGGTTTGGCAGCTGATCATCAATCGAAATCGACTGCGCCTTTGTATAATTTGCCTCCTAATTTGCTTCCAAACGGGGAAGGGCCGAACGACGTATTTTGGGCTCCTCAGCCATGCCCTCCTCCTTATTGACATGACAAATTAAGCCACTAATTAGATAATTCTGGAAGCTCTTATGAGGACAAGAATCAGGAAACAAGGTCAGAATGCATCTTCTGATCATCTCAGTAGGTTTTCTGGTGCTGCGCTTTTGTGGCTTCAAATGAGCAAATGAACAAAATGATGTTGTTCTTTGAATAATGGGACATCTCCCAACTGGTAACTTGCTTAATTTCCTCCTCATTAACTTGGTACTTTTTCCTTAGTTTTATGATTATAGTTATGTCCTAATTAATTAAGAACCTATGCTACACAACTTATATAAAATTTCTTGCTGGTAACTTGGATGCTATTTCGTTTGTAAATATATATATATATATTTATAGTTCAGTTGATATATACTCAGGACGTGTATGGAGTTTGTGTATTTAAGGAAATATCTTGTGTATATGATAAATGGAATATAAGATGCATGTAATACTAATTAAGTTGCAATAATAATCTCATTCATTAGAGAAGTGTGGTTAATTATTCAATCACCGAAGAAGTGGTCTTGTTATAACTTGATTTTCTTGGGATGATTTGATTTGGAGCAACTTGGTTAGGAAGTTTTGCTTTAGATTGGTGGCATCCCTCCAATTATATTAACAAAATTGACTTGTTTTTATACTATATATACCATTGGTAATGATCTAATTATATATATGTAGCGATCCACTACATATAGTGCTGCTGATGAGTGGATCAATTAACTGGCGTGATGGATGAAAGTTGATCAGTGCATTATATATATATATATATATATATATATAGAGAGAGAGAGAGAGAGAGAGAGTTGTATGAAGAAAGCAAAAATAACAGTTGTTTTTGGGTCTACTTTCGTTTTACCATATATACGATTACTAAAATCTTCTACTTTTCGATATTCTTTATGGGCAAGAAGTTGTATATTTGAAAATTGGTTAATTATGTTTCCTTTTTAACTTTGGTTGCAGTTCAACACTAATATTAAGTATGCTGAATCTTGGACAAATGTTTGATCAAATTTTCATTTGTTTACAAAGATTTCGTTGAACGGTCTTTTCATTTGAAGCTTATAGATTTTGGAAACTATTTATTACTAGAAGCTTGGCAATACCTTCTTCTTCCGACTTACATATATTATACACACCCACTTTCCAAGTTTATGAGTGCATGCATATAGTATATTTCTATGTCATGTATTGCTAATTTGTTTTTAAATTCTTCTAGAGCAGCAATCACTTAATTAGTTGAACTATATTTATGTTACGGGTGAATTGCAATCTACCTACCTATGTTCTGGGAAATAGGCAAACATCCCTCTACGCAAGGAGGTAAATTGGTTCATTTTTTAAAATACTTTAGAAAAATTACTATTTATTTTTCATAGGAGGTAGTTTGTTCCTTTTCAAGATTATAGGAGAATAAATTGTTATTCACCCATTACATAATTAATATCGGTTGGATCTTAGATTTTATATATGTTGTATATTATTTACAAATTAAATTTCGCAAATTGCATATGCGTTTATTATTCTCGATGCCATGTTTACCTTCGTGAACATGAAATATAAGATGAAAGGTTAAATTGAACTAGAAGATTCTTTTCGGAAAAATTTGAGGGATAAGCAGGATTTGTGTATTATGAAGTCGAGATAAGAGTTGGACTTTTTTATTTTTAAGATAATTATTGCCTCGTTTTGGTATTGATGGAAAATGACAATTTGTATCTCAAGATATACATGGCAACTTAAAATTTTAAAATAGTAGAACTACAAACTTTGAAAATAACGAACCAAAAAATATTTTGAAACTTTCTTTCTAAAACTATACAATGCAAAAATGCTTTTTTGCTTAAGAATGCTATGGAATGAATGAAATGAAATGGGAGGACATATTTATAAGAGTTGGAAAGCTATCATTGAATGGAGATGTTGGATCAAAGAGAGGCGTTATAACCTTTCATCTGAATAGAAATGTCATTTTACACAATTTATAACTCACTGTCCTAATGAACTTTGTATGAAATCTTTTAGTATTAAATGGGTGTTGTGGTTGAATTTATAATAAGTTTCTTGGGAGGATAATATAATGAAGCCCACTAGCTATCTCATCATATGTGAATTCCAATAAAAGTTTTGGTTTACAACAAAATTAACCTTTAAAAGTCGTGCGTAATTAATTATAAATTGCTTAGAAAAATGCGATCGAGCAATCAGCAATTAAGTTAATTATCCCGATATAATTACGTTTATCTTATTTTTTACTACTTTCACAAGTTTTTTAATCACAAGAATTATAGTTAGTGATGAGAAAAATTAACATGCGTCGCCAATATTATTATAACATAACAATTGATTTGCAATGTATTTTTATGAAAGTCAAAAGTTAGACACAATTCTCTCTCTCTCTCTCTCTCTCTCTCTCTATATATATATATATATACATATATTACCAATTTGTTGAAATTGTTGTTTTTATAACAAAACTAAAGAGTTATTGTCCATTGATGTCGACATATATACATTATTAATGATAAATTTGAAACTAAATAATATATATATATATATATTTTATTTTTTCTTGTAGCTACTCAAAACTATAATACATATGTAGCTGCAGCATATATTATATGCATGTGTTTGTTGATATGGGATTTATGCAGACCTCTCTAATTATTAATCTTTTTAAATAAAAATGAATCAAGAACTTAATTAATTCCCTGGATTTAGGTAGAAACTAGTCATTGTTAATTAAGATTCTTCCAAGGCAACTAATTACAATAGTTTCTTATCCAATTTGAGAATGTACTTATATGTGTTTGAAATTTTAAAAATAATATTATAACAACTTTTAATTATTATTTTTTATATAAAATTAAGACCTTCTTTAACTGTTTTGAAAGATTTATTGAATTAATAAAAGCAAGTGGAGGAATAACTTAAAAAAAATAATAATAAACTATAAAAATCTTAATTAAACAAGAGAAAAGAAAGAAGAAGGATATATATAAGGTGAAAAGTGAGAAGTGAGAATAAAGAAAAAATAAAATTTTAGGCCCAACTTGATTACGGGGAGGATTGTGTAATTAACAAAAAGGGTATTTAAAGGACAAAAGTGCCTCCAAATGCTTAGATAGAATTGAGATCCACACGCCTTTTATTAGGATTGAGTCACACTTGATTTGCCCTGCTCTTCCCAAATTATAATCATCCAACCACTTAATTTTTGTAATACTAAAATCATAACACATGAATCCCTATATATATATATATTTGATCCTATAAATACTTTTAAATTATCTTTTAGAGAATATTTATTATTTTTTATCTGTAATATTGCACCTCACTATGAACGATTTTAACTAATAACCTCTTAATAAATCTCACATTTGTTTGTTTTCTCACATTCCAAATACCTTATGGAATTGGAGCGCCAATTTCGAACCATAATCAATAAATAATCTATCTTTTATGTTAGATGTGTGAATAAAAGAAAAAATGAAAAAGGAAAAAGGAAAGAAATCTGAGACACTAAAAGCAATTCATTAAGAATGGAAAAGTAAGATGAGAATAAAAATTTTATTAGTAATTAATTGTTCTGACACATCATTTTTAGGTATATATACTGTAAAATATGTTATAAATAAAAATAATTAGTATATTATATTGACACAAGAAAAAAAAAAGAGAAAATTTCATTAATTAATATAAATTTTAAAAATTCGAATAAATGAATTATTTTATTATAAAAAATATTTTTTATTTTAAAAAAATAGTACGGTAAGAATGGATATAGATTATAGGGAGCAAATAAAAGTGAAGTGTGAATTGTTAAACTGAAACCTGGTTGCTAAGTCCTCCTCTGTTGTCTAAGCGCCGCATGCTCTTTTTGTTTAGGGCTGCCAGAGTGAGTCCCTACGCCAACGTCGCCAACTCGTGCGGCGGGAATCCTTACACCACCGTTATCCAGGCTGAAGTCCTTTTCGCCCAATTTGCACCCAGCCCACCAGGAATCTTGCCTGAGTAAGTGAAGCTCATGTCTAAAAACTCATTCTTTATAATAAAATTTGCCGCTTGTATTGATCGGTTGAGAACAAATACATATATTAGGTTTGCTTTTATATAGTAATGGATTTCTTGAGCTTTTGAGCTGTGAATGTGTAGTTTTGTCTATTTTTAATCAATCAAAACTTTTTACTTTCTGCTTGTTGAATTATTTTCCTTTTCTCTATGATTATTGAGTTTTTTTTTTCAGAAATATAAGTTGACATTTTTTTTTTGGTTGCAGATAGAGAGCGATACCCATAGCTATGGCTGCTGCTTGCGAAATTACAGCAGCAGAGTTCTTGCAAGTATGTTCATTTACTGTCTTATTTCGTACATTTTTAGCCTCACTTTTACATATTTTGTGAAGATGGTCTATAAATTTACTTAATTGTCTCTACAGGGTGCCTATAGGCAGAAACTAGTTTTGCCTAGACGTTCTTTAAGGCAGACAAACCGGTTGCTCTGGGGTACGTTGCCAAGAAAAAGTCCATCAGTGAGAATTTCTCGTGGAGAAATTGGATTAAGGCCAGTCAAGGTCAGAGCAGTGGTGTCGAGAGATATAGGCAGTCCAGTAAGCCAGGAGTCGAAGTTGGTAGGGAGGGTTGCTGAAAAAGTTGTCCATTTTTATCGCATTCCATTGATTCAGGAAAGTGCAACAGCCGAGCTTCTGAAACTCGTACAGACCAAAGTCTCAAACCAAATAATTGGTTTAAAGACTGAGCAGTGTTTCAATATTGGGGTCGATGGAGATATTCCCAGTGAGAAGCTTTCAGTACTTAGGTGGCTTTTAGGGGAGACCTATGAGCCTGATAATCTGGGGACTGTAAGTTTTCTCACTGAAGAGGTAAAAGAGTACTCAAAAGCTGTTATAGTAGAAGTTGGCCCCCGATTGTCTTTTAGCACTGCATGGTCTGCCAATGCTGTCTCAATTTGCAGATCCTGTGGTTTGACTGAAATAAATAGATTGGAGCGATCGAGAAGGTACATGTTGTACGTCGTCCCTGGAAGTGCATCATTATCTGACAGTCAAATTGCTGAGTTTGCTGCATTGGTGCATGATAGGATGACTGAGTGTATTTATAATCAGAAGCTCACATCTTTTGAAACGAATGTAGTCCCTGAGGAAGTCCGTTATATACCAGTCATGGAGAAGGGTCGAAAGGCGTTGGAGGAAATAAATGAGGAAATGGGTTTGGCCTTTGATGAGCAAGATTTGAAGTATTACACAAAGCTTTTCGTGGATGATATCCAGCGCAATCCAACAAATGTTGAATTATTTGATATTGCCCAGTCTAACAGTGAACATAGTCGGCATTGGTTTTTTACTGGTAAGATTGTCATTGATGGTCAGCCAGTAAATAGGACTCTCATGCAAATTGTTAAAAGCACTTTGCAAGCAAACCCAAATAATTCGGTTATTGGCTTCAAGGATAACTCCAGTGCGATCAAGGGGTTTCTTGTGAATCAATTGCGACCAATCCAGCCAGGTTTAACATGCCCATTAGACATGAGTGCTCGTGACCTCGATATCCTGTTTACTGCTGAGACCCACAACTTTCCATGTGCTGTTGCCCCATACCCTGGGGCTGAGACAGGTGCTGGGGGCAGGATTAGAGATACACATGCAACTGGTAGGGGCTCATTTGTTGTAGCATCAACAGCTGGGTACTGTGTAGGAAATCTGAATGTTGAAGGTTCATATGCTCCATGGGAGGATTCGACTTTCACATATCCTGCAAACTTGGCTTCTCCCCTTCAGATTCTTATTGATGCTAGCAATGGTGCATCAGATTATGGCAACAAATTTGGGGAGCCATTAATTCAGGGTTACACAAGGACTTTCGGGATGAGGCTTCCAAGTGGTGAAAGGAGAGAATGGTTGAAGCCAATCATGTTTAGTGGCGGTATTGGCCAAATTGATCACAACCACATAGTGAAGGGAGAGCCTGAAATTGGGATGCTAGTTGTAAAGATTGGAGGTCCAGCATATCGCATTGGAATGGGGGGTGGTGCTGCGTCCAGCATGGTTAGTGGCCAAAATGATGCTGAGCTGGATTTCAATGCTGTACAACGTGGAGATGCAGAGATGGCACAAAAGTTGTATCGAGTTGTCCGTGCTTGTGTTGAAATGGGGGAGAAAAATCCCATCATTAGTATTCACGATCAGGGTGCTGGTGGGAACTGTAATGTTGTCAAGGAAATAATATATCCAAAAGGTGCTACTATTGATATCAGGGCAGTTGTAGTTGGTGATTACACAATGTCAATTTTGGAAATATGGGGAGCAGAATACCAAGAGCAAGATGCTATTTTGGTGAAGCCTGAAAGCCGTGAGGTTTTGCAGTCTATATGTGAAAGAGAGAGAGTCTCCATGGCTGTTATTGGTAAAATTAGTGGTGAAGGGCGAATTGTTCTTGTGGATAGTTTAGCTATTGAAAGATGCAATTCAAATGGACTGCCTCCACCACCACCTGCCGTTGATCTTGAGCTCGAGAAGGTGCTTGGAGACATGCCTCAGAAAACTTTTGAATTCCAGCGAATAATTAATGCCAGGGAACCACTTGATATTGCTCCTGGGATAACTGTCATGGATTCCCTGAAAAGGGTATTGAGACTTCCTTCTGTTGCTTCTAAACGATTTTTGACTACCAAAGTTGATAGGTGTGTAACAGGTCTTGTGGCACAGCAGCAAACTGTGGGTCCTCTGCAAATTACACTTTCTGATGTTGCTGTTATTGCTCAAAGTTATACTGATATTACAGGAGGTGCATGCTCAATTGGGGAGCAGCCGATAAAAGGACTTTTGGATCCAAAAGCTATGGCAAGGCTAGCTGTAGGAGAAGCACTGACTAATCTTGTGTGGGCTAGGATCACTTCTCTTTCTGATGTCAAGGCCAGTGGCAATTGGATGTATGCTGCGAAACTGGATGGTGAAGGAGCGGCCATGTATGATGCTGCAATAGCTCTTTCAGAAGCTATGATTGAACTCGGTATTGCTATTGATGGGGGAAAGGATAGTCTTTCCATGGCCGCCCATGCATCTGGAGAAGTTGTCAAGGCTCCGGGAAATCTAGTAATCAGTACCTATGTCACTTGTCCTGATATAACTAAAACTGTGACCCCAGATTTAAAACTTGGTGATGATGGTCTTCTCCTTCACATTGATTTGGCCAAAGGGAAGCGACGCCTTGGTGGATCTGCTCTTGCTCAGGTATTTGATCAAGTTGGGGACGAGTGCCCTGATCTTGATGACGTCTCTTACCTTAAAAGAGTTTTTAATGCAGTCCAAAATCTGATTGAGGAAGAGCTGATTTCAGCTGGCCATGATATCAGCGATGGAGGCTTGCTAGTAAGTGTGCTTGAGATGGCATTTGCAGGGAACTGTGGCATCAACTTGAATATAACATCACCCTCGGGTTTTAGTGTTTTCCAGACACTCTTTGCTGAGGAATTGGGACTTATCCTTGAGGTAAGAAAGAAGAATCTAGATCTGGTGAAGGAAAAGCTTTTGAATGTTGGAGTATCTACTGAGGTCATCGGTGAAGTTACTGCCTCACCTGGTGTTGAACTGAAGATTGATGGTATCACTCACTTGACCGAGGAAACATCTGTTCTCAGGGATCTGTGGGAAGAAACCAGCTTCCAGCTGGAAAAATTCCAAAGGCTAGCGTCTTGTGTGGAACTAGAGAGAAAAGGTCTAAGAAATCGCCACGAGCCTTCTTGGGTGCTATCTTTCACTCCAACATATACGGACGAGAAATATATGACTGCAACTTCGAAACCAAAGGTTGCAATCATTCGCGAGGAAGGCAGCAACGGTGACAGAGAAATGTCTGGTGCATTCTATGCTGCAGGTTTTGAACCTTGGGATATCACTATGTCCGACCTTCTTAATGGAGCAATCTCGTTGCATGAGTTCCGGGGTATTGCTTTTGTTGGAGGATTCAGCTATGCAGATGTGCTCGACTCTGCAAAAGGCTGGGCAGCTTCAATAAGGTTCAATAAGCCTCTCCTAAAACAATTTCAAGAATTTTATGAGCGGCCAGACACTTTCAGTTTAGGGGTTTGCAATGGCTGCCAGCTTATGGCTCTTTTGGGGTGGGTTCCGGGCCCTAATGTTGGAGGTGTGCTCGGGGACAACGGGGATCCATCACAGCCAAGGTTCATACATAATGAATCTGGACGATTTGAGTGTCGCTTCACAAGTGTGAAAATAGAAAAGTCACCAGCTCTAATGTTCAAAGGAATGGAGGGTAGTACGTTGGGTGTGTGGGCTGCACATGGCGAGGGAAGAGCATATTTTCCTGATGATCATGTTTTGAATACTATTCTGAAGTCAGATTTGGCGCCCGTGAAATATTGTGACGATAATGGAAATCCTACAGAAGTCTATCCTTTCAATCTTAATGGTTCTCCATTGGGTGTTGCAGCCATATGCTCTCCAGATGGGAGGCATCTTGCAATGATGCCTCATCCAGAGAGATGCTTCTTGATGTGGCAGTACCCTTGGTATCCCAAGAACTGGAATGTCGAGAAGAAAGGCCCAAGCCCCTGGTTACGAATGTTCCAAAATGCTAGGGAGTGGTGTTCATGAGGTTAGTTTGTAAACCCTTTTTAAAATCACAGTTTTCATGGGAAACTTTTGCGTTCTCAAATTTTGGGAGTTGAGAACCGTATCCTTCCTGAAGCTCTTACATCAATCACCACCTTGAACCATGAGGGGTAATAGCTTATTTTTTTATGGTTGAGTAACTACTTGTGCTAATGTTTTGCTAATCGACATCATAAAAGTATTTCCCAGATTAGTGGAACTGTCAGGTTCCTGATTTCTGATATTGAAGAATTCTAGTCTTTTAAATATTACTTGAACTTGTGCTATCAGAGTCAATCTGCTATTGCTTGTAAATTTCCAAACTCTGTTAGGTTTGACAATCAATTTATTCATCTGTTGGGCCTAAAAAATTCACGTTTGTGTGTAAATTCAGCAACATTCAAAAGTATTATTGTTTGATTTAATCAAGTACACTTGTCTCATTGGAGTTTGTGCTCTTCCTTGTGTTTTCTTTTCGTTGTGGGAGAGATGTGAGTGTGTTGTAAATGTACACAAGCTATGTGTGTTTACTCAGAGAAAGAAGCAATTAGAAAAAGCTAAAATGTGAATAACCTCTTGGTTGTGCTATTCTGCTATACATGTGTGGAAAATGAAGTAACTCTGGGGAATATGGAATCAGACGATTGGCATTTGAACTCATTTTTAGTCTGATGTTATTTTTGACCCTTTTTCTTTTTCCAGTAAAGTGTATAATTGAACTGTGTTTAGTCGCTAAGGTAATTTCTTTTGCAGGAATTGAAGGCGTGACACATCCCAACAACTTAAAGGGGACTACTTTTTATAGGGATAAGAGTAATAATGTGGTGAGACAAGATTGAAGTTGATTCAGTGAAAAATGTGTACTGGTATGAGTATTTTCGAAGCATTAGCTAACGAGGTTTGAGGCAAAGCCATAAGAGCCGACTAGGGCATTTCCGGAGAGTGTAGCATGTAATAAACTCTTGAGAGAACATTTTTATCTTCCATCAATTATTGTGGTGTTGATTTGTTGTCTTAATGAAAGTAGTAGTTTCCTTCCAAAAGAAATGATGAAATTTTTGAGTGGCTAATGCCAATGTTTCCATCACAAAAATGTCTCTGTCATTCACACAATTCCACAAAAAGAAAATTTTGAAAAATTAATAACATACACATAAAAGATAAATTCACCAGAGGCAGAGTCGTTTTCAGCGCAAGCATAATAAAGATGTCGTCAATTCCTTGAAAACAAAATTCTAATAATTCAGCAGAAACCCACCACACATAAATCAGATAAAGAAAAAAAAAAAGGACAAAGCTATTACTTTTCATCATTCTGCTCCACAAAATTATACTCGGATAAATTTCCAAATTTCAGAATTATCACCCAAATATAATTGTACCTATTTTTCTTTATCAATAATTTTGAACACTCATTCATAATTATATTATAATAAGATCAAGATTATTATCTTTTAATATATAAAAATATCAAAATATATCACTAATACTATCTTTCTTTTCGTTTCTGCTCCCCTCTTTAATCATCAAAAGTCTGAGTAGGAGGACGTCAGCATATAAAATGTTGTCTATTTGAACCAATAATAAAACAGACCAGTATTTTAGGTGGAGCAGATTGGAGCTAAAATTCTAACCTCAAGAACCCTTGTGTGAATTATGATGGGTTCTCTACTCCAGATGCAATCTCCTTTCGCCACGTGGCAAGTGTCCAATCTTCATTGTGTGGCCTATGCCACTTCTAATACCCAATCCTCACAATTCCAATTTGTGTACACTCTTCAAACTCCTACTATATAACTCACCCTGTTGCACCAACCCCTCTCCCCTCATAGCAGCAGCAGCAGCAGCTCCACCTCCTCAACATACACTTACCACTAAGTCACAACCGTTGGAGTTTCTGACAACAATGGCAACAGCCGTCTCCACTGTCGGAGCTGTCAACCGTGCCCCGGTACTTCCATACGTGTTATGCGTACTTGTCATGCATGTTAATTTGTAGCAACAATTTGCTAGGCATTTTCATTTCGAACATTAGAATGATACTTTCTAGTCCGAATAGTTCTTCGTGGTGTGCATTGTTATTATTAGCACGTTCATGGCTCACAACATTTTGAAGTAAGCACGAGGGAAAGAATTCCATCAAGAATGTCAGTGATAAGTTTTTAGAGTTTTTGGATATACAAAATAATGTAGCACTTAAATTCTTATTATTGATAATTTTGTAATTAAGATCAAAGAGTTCATTAAAATTGTGAAAATAAGTTAGGATTTTTTTATTTTCTTAAAAGAGTTTATTTTTCAATCTTTCTTGAAAATATTATGCAATCATTTTACAATACGGTATTAAGATATTTGAAAGAATTCCATTGATCAAATATATGTGGAATTAGCTCTTTTTACAACTACCAAGTGGGAGTAGTGTGATTGAGCACTTTTCTTATTGTGCTGACAATATGTATTGTAGGTGAACTTGAATGGATCTGTTGGTGGAGCTGCAGTCCCAAGCTCATCCTTCCTGGGCATGAGCTTGAAGAAGGTGAACTCGTCGTACGTTCCCAAGGTTTCTTCCGGCAACTTCAAGGTGGTGGCCGAGGTCAATGAGAAAAAACAGACCGACCAAGACAGATGGAAGGGTCTTGTTGAGGACATCTCAGATGACCAACAGGACATCGCCAGAGGTAAGGGGCTGGTCGACTCTCTCTTCCAAGCCCCCACCGGTATGGGAACCCACGACGCCGTCCTCAGCTCCTATGAGTACATCAGCCAGGGCCTCCGCCAGTAAACCTCCTTCTCTTCACCTCCTTCATGATTAATCGAGAAATATGATCATTCCCAAGTACTATATACATCTTTTTTCTTTAGCATGACTAAGATGATGGTGTTGCTAATCAACAGATACCAGTTTGACAACACAATGGGTGGACTCTACATCGCCCCTGCATTCATGGACAAGCTCGTCGTCCACATCTCCAAGAACTTCATGACCTTGCCTAACATCAAGGTTCCTTTCAATTACTTCCTTCTTGGATCAATGCCAAGTTTGTTTAGTATGCGATATAATTAATAGAGGGAGTACTGTCGTTTCGCTATATACAGGTTCCTTTGATCTTGGGTATCTGGGGAGGCAAAGGACAGGGTAAATCATTCCAATGTGAGCTTGTCTTCTCCAAGATGGGGATTAAGTGAGTAATATATATATCTGAATTATGTTCAAATCTTGCTGGTGGTATTAATTCTGACTATCTAATACCGTAAATTTATGCGAAACAAATTGACAGCCCAATCATGATGAGTGCTGGTGAACTGGAAAGTGGAAACGCTGGAGAGCCCGCAAAGTTGATCAGGCAAAGGTACCGTGAGGCTGCAGACATCATCAGGAAGGGCAAAATGTGCTGCCTCTTCATCAACGATCTTGATGCTGGTGCTGGACGTCTTGGTGGAACCACACAGTACACCGTGAACAACCAGATGGTTAACGCCACTCTCATGAACATTGCTGACAACCCCACCAATGTGCAGCTCCCCGGTATGTACAACAAGGAGGATAACCCCCGTGTCCCAATCATTGTCACTGGTAACGACTTCTCAACCTTGTATGCTCCTCTCATCCGTGATGGTCGTATGGAGAAGTTCTACTGGGCTCCCACACGTGAGGACCGTATCGGTGTTTGCAAGGGTATCTTCCGCACTGACAGCGTGCCTGATGAGGCCATCGTGACACTTGTTGACTCTTTCCCTGGCCAATCTATTGGTAAGCTAGCTAGGCTAGAATTTTCATTATGCAGACGTTGCAAAGGAGTAGTAATCTATAAACTATACATGACATATACTTGCATTCTTGGTGCAGATTTCTTCGGTGCATTGAGGGCAAGAGTGTACGACGATGAAGTGAGGAAGTGGATTGGAGGCGTGGGAGTGGACAACATCGGCAGGAAGCTGGTGAACTCAAGGGAAGGGCCACCAACATTCGAGCAGCCCAAGATGACCCTCCAAAAGCTGCTCGAGTACGGCAACATGCTTGTGCAGGAACAGGAGAATGTGAAGAGGGTTCAATTGGCTGACAAGTACTTGAAGGATGCTGCACTCGGAGACGCTAACAAGGACGCTATCGAGAGTGGAACTTTCTTTAAGTAGGCCGTGATAGGAGGTTTGCAACTCAACTTTTGGCCTACGTATGTTGGATCATATATATATATATAAAAAATGTAGATAAAAACACGAGATTTGATTAATCTTGTGTTTGAACTGATTGCAGGCAAGGCAGCTCAGCTCAGAAAGTGAATGTTCCTGTGCCTGAAGGTTGCACTGACCCGATCGAATGCGACTAACTTTGATCCCACTGCAAGAAGTGACGATGGGAGCTGCTTATACAAATAAATTCCAAGCACGTTTTCGTTTTTTGATTTCATTCTCTCTATGTGTGTGTTGGTCCAAAATTGAGTACTTAGTTTATAAGGGGTGCCGAATAATTTTGGTACCTTGATCTGTTGTTGGTGGATTAATGTTATCCTGTAATTTTGTGTTATATCAAACAGTTGTTCACTTTCTCTATTTTTCAATCTTTGCTTACTTTTTAATTTATACTTGACCTTATCACAACTTTTAAGATTGTATTCTGATGAAAGAATTCAAATCTGACATAAATATTTTAAATAATTTCAGATTGAAATTAGTCGTTAATTTTGAAATAATTTACTATGAGGCATTTAAATTTCTTATTCTCAAATTTATCAATCAAAATACAAATATTTTCTTATTTGAAGAAAAGAATGATTTGCAATAAGTAAAATCCTTACGTCAATTTGTCAGTCAAATCAACACAACTCCACTATAAAATGATTAGTTCATAGGATGATATCCTCCAAAATTTTAAGATTGAAAAAAGAAGTTATTTTGCATAACTTTAATTTTTAAAAAATTCTATGTATTTCGTGTTCAATTAAAGACAAATAAAAATTACAAAGAGACCAACAATTATTCTCTGTCTCTGTAGTATTTAATTTTATGAAAAGTGTTTTGTTTTTCAATCAATAGGCTTCCAAACATAGGCTGAAGGCTGATTTTTGACTTGAGACTACTGATATTATGACAACTTTGAGTTAGAGGCTGCCCATTAATAAATATTCCTTTCAATGCTATTTCCGCTGTCAATCTGTATCATATATATATATATACATACGGTCGGTTGGTTTAATCAAATCAGACTCTACTGTTTGCTTCTGTGTTTTTTTATTCTTTTTCCACATAATTTCATCCCTATCTAACCTTTTATCATATTCACATGTGAAAATCATCACCCACATTTCATCCTCTTTAAAATTTCTCTCTCTATTTCCTTCTTCTCCGTCCAGCAGGAAAATCACTTGTAAAAAGGATCAACAGCGATATATCAGAACAAAAAATGCCAAGAATTTGCTTCAGATCACCGCCTCATACTTGCAGAGAAAGCAGAGTTTGATCCCCATCGATTATGCAATGGCCAAAAGGCTCCTACTTTTCTTGATTCTTCTTCTTTTGCTTTCAAGCCCAAAGTTTTGTGAGGCTGATGAGTTCATTTTCCACGGTTTCAAGAGTTCAGGCAGCAGAATAAGTCTAAATGCCGTTGCTGAAATTGAGCACAATGGTATACTCAAACTCACCAACGACACGCCAAGACTTGTTGGGCATGCCTTCTATGAAAGCCCTATCAAGTTCAAGAACTCCACAGATGCGAAAGCTCTTTCCTTTTCAACAGCTTTTGTTTTTGCCATAGTTCCTGAGTATGAAAAATTGGGTGGCCATGGATTTGCTTTCACGGTTTCAAAGTCGAAAGAGCTGAGTCGGGCTCTCCCCAATCAGTATTTAGGCCTTATGAATCCAAGCAATCTTGGCAATATCTCCAACCATGTTTTTGCAGTTGAGTTTGACACAGTTAAAGACTTTGAATTTGGGGACATCAATGACAACCATATAGGGATTGATATCAACTCTCTAGTCTCAAATGCTTCTGTCAGTGCCAGTAAGGAAGGAATCAATCTCAAGAGCGGCATGAGGATTCAGGCCTGGATTGATTATGATTCGACCAGGCAGGAATTGAATGTAACTCTTTCACTTTCTTCATCAAAACCCAGTGTTCCAATCCTTTCATATCCTCTGGATCTTACCCCAATTTTTATGGAGTATATGTATGTTGGCTTTTCTGCTTCAACAGGTTTACTTGCAAGTTCTCATTTTATTTCTGGATGGAGTTTCACGATGTACGGGCAAGCCAAGTCCCTGGATCTATCTTTGTTGCCTTCAATTCCTGGTGCAAAGAACAATCAAGTGGCCTTAATTCTAGGTACATCCTTATCAGCTGCTGCTTTCATGGTGCTTGCGATTGGGTTATCCTTGTACATACTCAAGAAGATTAAGAATAGGGATGTGATTGAATCTTGGGAGCTTGATATAGGCCCCCATAGATTTTCCTACAAAGAACTCAAGAAAGCAACCAGAGGTTTTAGAGATAAAGAGCTTCTTGGTTTTGGTGGATTTGGCAGAGTTTACAAAGGGACATTGCCTGGTTCTAGCAACCAAGTCGCAGTTAAGCAAATAAACCACGAATCTAAGCACGGATTAAGAGCGTTTGTATCAGAGATTGCAAGTATTGGCCGCCTAAGGCATAGAAATTTGGTCCTGTTACAGGGCTGGTGTCGGCGGGGTGGTGATCTTTTGCTTGTTTATGACTTCATGCCTAATGGAAGTTTAGATAAATACATTTTTGGCGAATCAAAGATTATACTAACATGGGAACAGAGGTTCAAGATCATCAAAGGTGTGGCGTCTGGACTTGTTTATTTACATGAAGAATGGGAACAAACTGTGATTCATAGGGATATCAAAGCAGGAAATGTGTTACTGGATTCTGAAATGAATGGCAGGCTTGGAGATTTCGGGTTCGCTAAGTTATACGAGCATGGTGCAAATCCTACCACCACGAAAGTTGTGGGCACACTGGGATATTTGGCCCCTGAGCTGACGAAAACCGGCAAGCCCACCACAAGTTCAGATGTTTATGCATTTGGTGTATTGTTGCTGGAAGTTGTTTGTGGGAGGAGGCCAATAGAGGCCAAAGCAATGCCTGAAGAATTGTTCTTGGTGGATTGGGTGTGGGATAAGTGGAAACAAGGGTCGATTCTTGAGGTTGTTGATTCAAGGTTACAAGGGAAGTATGATGAGACAGAGGCTGTAGTAGTGATTAAATTGGGATTGTTGTGCTCTAATAATGCCCAAGCCAAAAGGCCTAGTATGAGGCAGGCGATGAGGTACTTGGAAGGTGAAATGGCGCTGCCTCAAGTTTTGGCAGCGCCCAGCGAATTTGATGGCAAGAAGGTTGATGACAATGGGAGGCGTAGCAGCCCCGGTTTTGAGGACTCTGTGCACTCGTATCCATCATATGAGAAGGGGAGTACATGGTGGTCGGTAGAGGGGGACGTAGATCTTGAAGCTGGCTCACCGTTATCTTCCTCATGTAGAGTGGAGTAGGAGTTGCATATTAAGGAATAGTAGTGAAATGCTCCTACTTCTTCCATTGTTGATCTTTTGTATCTTTTCAGGTGAATCTGTATAGTATTATTGATTTCCAACTTCAAAGATAGTTTTGCATGAGAGTTGGCTGATATTGTATATAAATTATGATGTTATCATCCTTACTCTGCTTCTTCGTCTTTTGAGAATCGGATTCCAATATACCAATTGAATTAAATTCACTTTCAAACACCTAAATCTAGAAACTTGGGCACCAAAACCGGAGGGATGACAAGCTAAAGAAACAATCACTAAATGCTGCAGCTTACTACGCATTTAAAGATTTATAAACATGCCCACCCCACCCCGTCTCAAAGACAGTCCCCTTGAAATAGATGGGTTTATTATGGGCTTGTTTGCCATTTTATTCATCTTTTCAACACAAGAATTACTGTAGAATAAGATCCAACCTCTCACACTTCTGTTGTGATGGGGCCATTGTTCATGTTGAAATTCCATTACAAGAATCACTGTTTTAAATGTTTTGTAAAATGAAAATTTAATAGAGTATTTCATTTAATTTGCATGTATTTCCTATAGTAGTCATTTAGGCCTAACAGGTTAGTCACGTTAATACTAGTGCGTTTGAGTAATTTTAGGCCAAATTTCATAATTTTGGGAATTAGTCAAATTCATTGCTTAAATAACTGTGTTTTGGTATTGCAATCAGAAATAAAATTACTTTAACTAACTTTGAATTCTTTGGGAGTTGGAGACAAAGTCAAATTGTACAAGTTACTTGTCAAATTCTTATCCTTTCCGATTGATCAGGAATTATGCGCAAGTGATGAACTTCTGGTGCTGGGCTGTCGGCTACGTAGCACCAGGATCACGTACGTGTATTTCAGGCATAAGCATCAGACAGGCACACACATTTTAGATTCTTTGCTTTATGTTTTCAAAGAGGGACCACCATTCTCTCTTGAGTCTTGCCTACTATTTCTTCAATTCAAACTTTCTCAAATGGAAGCACTTATAATTACAGAAAAATGTTATAGAAACAATTACATAGGAAAATGAAGAAAACAACATTTCACTTCTCTATTCATTTCAAATTTGAAGAGGATACATTTGGTGAGCTGAATACAAGGTCAGAAAATTGAAAAATAAGATGAACTCCGAAACAAGAAAGAAAACTCACACTTGTATGGTCTCCGGAGAAGTGTTCTTCCATCGCGCTGCCGCACCATGGATGCATAATAAAGGAGATGAGATGATTGATATATGTTCATCAAATATATAGCTAATATGTCTATTCTCATATATCCTCATAAATAATGTATTGGAATTACCTAAAGTGAACTTCGATGGGCATACATATGGACCTCTCCTGTTGGATTATTATCAAAATCATAAGACATACTAGAATGTAGACAAGCGCCTAATAGTAGATGATCGTTACCAATTCTTACTATATCTAAGCAAAATCTATTTCTAAAGTGCATAAGGTCCTCAAGGGAAGGGATTTCACAATGTTAAGGCATCAAGTACCACTATACTAATCAAACAAGATTCTATTCTATGGATTGGAGTTATAAACATTACATTTTATAAAGGGACCAAGAACACAAACTAATATTCAGTCTCTTAGAATTTCAACTACATCAATTCTGCAGAACGAGGAGAAAGGGAAAAGCAAAGAAGAATGCATGCAAAGTAAGAAACGAGTGAGGGACTGTATGAGAGAACATACCTGTGCAACATAGAGCTACCACAGGGAAAGAGAAGAGCATCAACTGAAAAAGAGGAAAGACGCACCCTTCAGCTTTGAGAGTCAGAAAGTACCTAGAATTAGATTTTGAGGGTGATGGCGCTAAATCCCAGCATTTATATGAAACAAGGTAGTGTTTCAAGAAAAATAAAAAAAAATGATAACACATTCATTTATTCTTACAGTTGTAGATACCTGACAGCGAGAGATACTTTGGGTCTCATTTCATCTGAGCTTAATCTTAACCACAAACAAGGAAAGAAAAAAGGATAACATCTTAAGTGTTCACAGAAAACACAGGTGTGCAGTTCATGTTTTACAAGTTTCTTCCAATCAAGTGCTTAGTTCCAGTCAACAGAATTGCAAGTTAAGCAAAGTAGATTAGCTAGTTCACACATGTTTGAATGCTTATATTGCAGAACAAACAAAAAAAACTAAAAGAAAAAAGGAAAAATAAGAAAAACGATAATAAGAGACAAATCATGCAACTGAGTATACAGCCAGCAACCATAGATCAAGTATGCTTCATTTGCTGTGAAAATGGTACTCAAATATTGACATCTGCTAACATATTTCCAGGAGCTCAGGAATTTCAAACGTCAAGAAGTTCGAATGATCAAAATCATCCAAATTGTCAACTTTTTGGACCTATTTTACTCAACTTGATTTCGTCAGCAGGTCCGTGTATACACTTACTATTTTATTTGACCGAGTGATGTACAACTTTGATCATTTTCAGCCTCAGACCTTCATACCACAAAGTCATGGCCCTGAGGTATATGATACAAGAGAATTAAGAGCATAGCGCCCTCTTGGCAGCGGTCATGCCACAGTCAGATGCAAACTGAATATATCTTCAGAGACTATGCTATTAGCCCCACATGATTGCAGCGCGAGAAAGAAGTTTGTACAACTCCTTCAAATTCGCAGAGTGAATCAGTTCCAAGTGAGCTATGTATTCATTTTATTAGGCTCTAAACTTAATTAATGATGCATCCTCAACTTAGCCTCCATCCATGTTCCTCCGCTGCCTGAAAAAAGGAAGTCGGTTTGGCAAGAATCTAGTGGTTGCCTATGTTCTCTTCTCCATTTTCTTCTTCACTATCTTTCACCGCATCAAAAATTTCATGATCATCAAAACCTGCAAATGGAAAATAATCTAAATGAAGCCATATGTAAAATTATTTCATTCGTATTCCTCTCGACATAGCTGCAATTACCTGCACCCAGGGCTTCAATATCATCAATTTGTGGACCTAAGAGCATTACGTTACCTAAAGGTGGATCAACAGCCATCCACTCTGTATTCCCGGAGCCATCTGAGCATAATTCTTTCTCGATAACCCAGTCTTCAACAATGTCAATGTGCTCATAAGAAATGGGATCCACAGCTTCTTGTTGTTTGTTGCTTGAAACCCTAAAAATTGATTAGGATGATCAAATTTATTTTGGTGATTTAACCTTTCTTAACTTCAGAAGATGTTAAAGAGAAGAACTAATTTTCCACTTACATTTGTTTCATGGACATGTTGTATTGAACAAAGACAAGATCATTGAGCCTCTGATGCTCCAAGCAATTTTTCCTCTCATGCATGTGTTCAAGAGGAACTTTATCTAGTTTATGATGGATCAAGCAGCAAGTTTGACTGAGAATGCGGGTAGCCAAGCGCGCCAAATTAGGGCATCCCCCACCATATGTTAGCCACCACTCAGCTATACATAAAAAATGTAGAAAAATAAGTTGATTCATACATGCAAACCATATTAAGCATTGATCAGGATTAGTAAGTTCAAAATGGTGCCACATGCCAGCTGGTGAACAGCTTATGATAAGTTTTAATTTTGTGCCAACATAAGTATAACCATAGCTCACTCTTGTGTATGTCTAGCTATAGAATACAATACAACCATTTCTGAAGATTTTCAGCTCACGCATCAATTAGTGAAAACCAGTAAAACATGAAAACAGAGACCTATATAAACCCCACAGAGTATGCGTTTCAGTAGGTTCTAAAACGTCCCATAATAACCACATCTTCTTTTTCAGCTCCGCGCATGTTTTAAGTAGCATTTTAGTTCAGATGGAAAAGACTACCTTCCACGTCTTCAGTTTACAAATTGAGACCTCTCCCTTAATTGGGTTTGGGTTGGATTTTAGGGGGTCAGGATGCAGGTTAAAAAAGGTTATCATCATGCAAAATAGAGGTGGTTGGCTAAATTTGCTAATGGGACCGGGGAGAAAAAATTACTTCACATCAGAAAGTAGACTCACTGGGAAGCAAAGTATCTCTAGCTCTGATAGCCATCTTTCGCCCAAAGTCTCCTACGCCACCATGGTAAGAGGCTGTTTCCTTCATAATTTTATCTTGGATCTTAGGGTCAGGAACCAACTTCTCTATGCAATCATATACTAGTGACCGAATGTGAAGATGTGCGTCTCCCTCAAGGCTGTAGAAAAATTTCGGATTCAGATAGAAACCTGCTGCATGAAGGGGGTGGCGCTGAAGTTGTTCCCACCTGCGATCTATGATGTTCCAGTAAACTAAGTATTCTTCCTTATTCACAAGTTCCTTCTTAATAGCCTCTTTGGCTCGATACAATCCTGCATAAACAAATCCCATGGCAGGCCTCTTTTCACTACTAACTATCCTTAATAGTCGTAAGAGCGGATCCGTTAAACGTGCTACCAAGGCACATGTGGACCAGAATGACTGACTGCTAATAGTGTCTAATACTGCAAAACCTTCCGATTTCTTTGAGTAAGGGCTTTCCATCCACTCCTCAGAAGTAATCATTGACTGCAGATTATGTCTGATATTCACCATCCTTTTCAATGTCATAAAATCAGTAGACGAGCGAGTAGTTCCCAAATCGACCAAATCCACTCCAAATGTGTATCGTCTCATCATGTTTAAAACAACACTATTCGAGTAGGTATATCTCGAGATTGATTTTGCCTGGTCAAGTATCATCTTCACAGTTGGAAGTTCGCCAATGTCCTGAAGCATCAAATCAATGCAGCGACCAGCACATGGTGTCCAGAAAACAGTTGGATAAGTGTCTGTAAGTCTTTTCCCAGCAATAACATACCGATCGTCACAGCTGGTAATCACTTGCAGAACATTTCTCAAGCCAACTTCATCCACTGTTTCCTTCAGCAATTCATAAAGGACATCCGCAGAATCTATTGCATGTGATATATCAGTTGACCTCAAAAAGATTGTCCCTTCTGGACAGTACACCAAAAAGTTGACAAACGTTTTACCCTTTCCTGAATTCCACTCATCTACCAAGATCGAGCAACCAGTCCTTCCCCAAGCTCCTGTGCATTGATCAACATCATTTCTGACTTCATGAACTAAATTCTTCAAAATCCAGCTCCTAAGATCATGGTACGAGGGGCCAACAACTCCGGTGCCTTGAGAAGCGATTGCATCAATCATTGGTTGAAAATAAGCAGAATTAACAGCATCAACAGGCAATCCTACATCAAAGAAAAAGCGACCTACTGCCATATGAACTGTATTGCTAACTTTCTTAGAATTCATAGCGGGAAAACTAGCTAAAGCTGCAGTATTAGAGGTAACAAAATCAGGGGCTTTCCTAACCCTCCCTTTTTTCTTTCTACCACTTGTTTTGCTGCTCGTACCATCTTCTCTGTTTGCATACACATCCCCATCATGTTCAATCATTTCAGGGACAGGAAGTAAAACAATCTCTGTATTCAAACCACAATGATTGTTGACTACTTCAACCCCACTGGTATTTGTATTATCATAGCCTGACATCTCCTCTGCAAGTTTCTGTTTTTTCCTCTTTTTGACAGCAACACCATTCAGACTCTCAAGCATTTGCAACCGTACATCAGGTTGAACTCTTAAACAAGTGGCAGCATTCCCTTTCTGGCCAGCTAGGTGTTCTTTAATCCTGTGAATCCCACCACCCTTGAAAATTTTTCCACAGTATATACACTTGAGCTGAACCCTGTCCCCATTTTTAAACATTTGGCAATGCTTCCATGCAGGATCATGCTTCTGTGAAGTCACTGCTACTGGCTCCATATTAGAAGCCATTTCCTAAAACTACCTTCAAACAGAAGGAGAAAATCAGGCCCTTGCAGTCATTAAATTCTCCCCCAACACCAAAACCCAAGAAAGAAAAAAGACAAAAGAAACACCAAAGAGAAAGAGGGGAAATGAAAGAAAAGGAACCCATTTCCAGACATGCAAATGTGTTGCATATGGACCTTAATACAGCAAAACAAGGAACAACATGTGAATTAGAAAAGAAGGGAAAAGGGGTTCAAAGAAGCTTCTTGACATTTCATGTAAATTCGCCTCGTACATGACAATCTTGAAAGGAAACACAAGAATCCAATTATGAAACACGCAAATGTGCTCATAACAGCTCAACTAGAGTAAAATCAAGAAAGAGGACATGAGGCAGCAAAAGGAGGAAAATGGGTTCAGAGAACTTACTTGAAATCGATAACCAGAAAAACTCCACCTTGGTAATTCGATTCGAGATTTGGAGAAGTGAACCGAGTTAGGGGGATTAGGGTTTTTTTTCCCTCTTTGAATATATAGAATGGTGAAGAGTCGATGGACAACCGGATAGACCGGTCAGGGCAGCAGTCATTGAGCCACACGATCCTGTAAAATGGTTTTTGCATTTGACTACAGTAGTAATTATTTTAGTCATATTACACCGTCTTTTTTCTTAAAAAAAGCAAATGGGGTAATTATTCATAAAATTATATTTAATATTTTTTATTTTTATTTTGACTTAATAATTAAAATTTATTAAATTTGATGGTATATTAACAAATAAATAAATATTTATTCACAATCGACTTATTACTGCTTAGTTATAATTTATACATAAAGGATGTGAGAGCATAAATATGAAGTATCCTTTTATGTTTTTGAACAGAGTTTCCTAAAAATCTGACTATACAGTCCCTAATTCCTTCCCTCAAATTTGGGTTGATGTTGATAAACATTTGCTAAGTAAACAGCTGCAAAAATAGCAAAGGGTTGATGTTTTCAATAATTATACAATTAAAGAATCCAAAGTGCTATTTTTATAATTTCCCATGGTTTGTTATTAGAAAATCAAAATAATAATAAAATAATAAAAAGAAAGTGTAATTGAGACTGGAATCCCGTCTCAATTGAAATCGCAGAAAGGAATAGACCCACCGCCCATTTGTCTTTGGGTTTTTCTCTTCATTCCCTCTCTCGTCTCACCTTCTTCTTCTTCCCCAAGAAGCTTCCTCGAAATTTACTACAATATTCGAGATCTACATACACAGATTACACATACCTTGTTTCATTTCACCTTCGATTCATTTCAATTGTATTGAATGGCGCAATACATCCAACAATTTCTCAACAGCGTGCTGTCGCAGAGGGGGCCGGCGGCGCTGCCGTACGCCGAGGATATGAAGTGGCACATCCGGCAGCACTTGTTGTACCTCACCGAAGCCTACCCTTCTCTGCAGCCTAAAACTGCTGTCTTCACGCACAACGACGGTCGCACCGTCAACCTCCTCCAGGCTGACGGCACGGTTCCGATGTCTTTCCAAGGCGTCACCTACAACATCCCGGTTATTATCTGGCTTATGGAATCCTACCCGCGCCACGCGCCTCTGGTTTTCGTTAACCCTACACGCGATATGATCATTAAGCGCCCCCACCCCTTCGTCTCCCCCAACGGTGTTGTTTCAATTCCGTATCTACATTCATGGGTCTTCCCTGCCTCCAATTTGGTTGAATTGGTGCGAAATTTGAGTCATTTTTTCGCCCGTGATCCGCCGCTTTATTCGCAGCGTAAGCCGTCAAACCCTAGCCCGAACCCTAATCTGAATCCCAGTTATAGTAGTATGAATTCCTCTATGGGGTCCACAGCGGCACGGCCGGCGATACCACCAAGGGAATATTCCCCTGCGCCAACTCCACCACCACCGTATGGGAGTGGGAGAATGACCGAGGATCCGGCTGAGGTTTTTAAGAAAAACGCGGTAAACAAGCTCGTGGACGTTGTAAATGGTGATATTAGGGAGTTGAAGAAGTCGAGGGAGGAGGAAATGGAAGGATTATTCGGAGCACAGGCATCGCTGAGGAAGCGGGAGGAGGAGTTAAGAAAAGGGTTGAAGGAAATGCAGGACGAAAAGGAAGCACTAGAGCAGCAGCTACAAATGGTTTTAATGAATACCGATGTTTTAGAGGGATGGTTAAGGGAGAATGAAGGGAAACTGGGGAGTAATGAAGTTAATTGTGTGGATGTGGATGAGGCATTCGAGCCATGTGATGCGCTGTCAAAGCAGATGTTGGATTGCACTGCATCAGATTTGGCAGTGGAGGATGCTATATATGCATTGGATAAGGCTGCGCAGGAAGGAGCGATACCATTTGATCAATACTTGAGGAATGTGAGGCTTTTGTCGAGAGAGCAGTTCTTCCATCGTGCCACGGCTTCAAAAGTCAGGGCTGTGCAGATGCAGGCTCAGGTTGCTAGCATGGCTTCCAGGGCGTCAACACAATATGCATTCTGATGAGCTTGTATCTTATCCATTGTGGTGCAATCATTTGTTTCAGGTACGATTTGGTGAAATGATTGGATAAATACATTTTACGCACTGTTAATGCTGACTTCGTGTATTCATATTACTGTTTTATTCAATTGATTTCTTTCTGTAAGACAAGGGCCGGAGGCAATAAAGCTCATTGTGCAGTTTACAACACTGATATTCAGTACGCTTGTGCATTTTTTACAACATCCATGCTCATTGGTTTTCTGGGTTTTACTATTGTGAGGTGCATGGAGTCGATACTCCGGAGTTCCTATGTGTTGAATATGCTAGTTGTGTTGCTTGATGTGCTTGTAAATTGTGATATTGTGTTAACTTGGCTTTTAGTTGAGTATCGATGAGAAGATAAGTTTATTGATTCAAGATGCAAACTAACTCTATTGATGCTTGCAGTGATGCTCCAGGCTATTTAGGTGTGAACAAATTCATTTTCATTTCTAATGTCTGTTTGTTGGATAACAGTGTGCATAGGTTATTATGTCTATAAAAGTGATATATTAGAGTTCTTACATTCATTGTGTATTTCTGTTGGAATTCTTCTCTTATATTTAGATTCTGACATGAGCTAACTCGTGTACTTGCTATACTAATGCACATTCTGCAGAAAATATTTAAAGATAGTTTCATATGAGGTTCTTAGAATTTTTAGGTTGTCTATTACTGAAAGGTCAAGAAATCTGCTTCGATTTGAAAAATATTTGCTCGGTGCTATGAACAAAGCCAAAATGTCGTAAAGTCGGTATCCTCTTGCTGGCTGGAAATTTCAAAGATCTTTAATCTAGTTAACGAATGGGTTGACATTTGAGTCCATCACAAGTTTTTTTTCTCCTTTCTACATCTTAGCAAATGGTGCTTTCTTCAGTGTCCTGTCTGTTCCTAATCTTAATGTTTGGAGTTGGGCAGATACAAAGGTTTGTTGATGTAAATGCATTTTGTCAGTATGGTGTAATGTGTTTGAATATCTCAGTTTTTCATTTATAGATTTGTTTGTTCATCCCAACAAAATTAAGAAAACTACTTAATTTCGTTTGGTTTGGCTGTGTGGTCACTTGCTCAAAGATTTTCCTTTAATTTTATTTTTGTTGTCTTATGATAGTCACTAGAAAAGCTAGCACTCCCTGCGTCTTCAGCTCTTGTTACTTCCTGAACCCCTCCTTCAACCTTCCTCCCTATATCAGCCCAACCTCAAGTGAATTTCGGCGGCATACTCTGCTTTCCTTCACCCTGCATATCCCCAACCAGTGTCACTGTCACCAACATGCCATAGTTAAACTCAGAGAACTCTATTGAAAATTGTGATATTAATGAAATTTGATTGAATCAACAAACTGAGACCATCATATGCAATTAAAACAACAATTTAATAAATTTTAATCTTGTTAAAATAAATTAGGAAGGGACGTAAGGTGTACACATAGGTCTGCGTTTAAAGGAATTCAAGGAAGTTCATAAGTGCCCAAGTTTGGAGTGTTAGATATAGATAGCTTGTGGTGGTGGTACTTGAATTACTTTGACGGATGAGGTCTGGATATTAGATTATATTTGCTGAGGCGGCCATGGCAATAGTGCAGTGCAGGCGGAAGTTCAGTTACACAGTGGGTTGTGGTTTCTGATATTACCTTTACTTTCTGTACCAAGATGATAGTGAATGCTAGTAGAAATGATGCACATGGTGGTCGTGGAATATATGTACAAATACAATACAATATCAGTTGCAACACCGTCCTATAATAAATATTTGATAGTAACAATCATCGAGTGATCATATACTTGTTACATAGTATAACTTTTCTTGACTAAATAAAATAATTTCAACATTTCAAAAATCATCGAAGACAACATCAACAAAAAATAAGCAACTATAATAGTTGAAAGTACAAGCCCTTGAATAAAAGAAAACCGGACAGCATAAATAAGAAATCCTACAATAAGTGGATCAAACATACATATGTGATGAAATTAAATGATAAATTTCTTCATGGGAAGTAAATTTCGTTCTTCCCCCTCTCTCAATTGGGAGGGCAGAATGTGATGACATACCTGCTTGCCCTACATGTTTTTAGCCCACTAGATTCATCATAAGCATAACTGTAAGCTCTAGGGCATATAGCCTTGAACAAATGTCCAAAAGCCGTAGGCTTGCATGTCTTCGGGCTCGCATATTCTCCCGTACAACAATATCTATCGGCCCCAGTGGCCAAACACGCACTCTTGCACCCCACCACCTTCCCCTCTCTCCGCACCGCCAAATTCTCTGGGCAGCACATGTTCACATCCGCCTCACACGCTGCCACGCCGCAGGCGGAGCCACCGCCCGCTGGGATCATTGACACCGGGAGGTTGAACCCATCCACTAAGCTGACGTCGTAATAATGCATGGGATTTGTGGAAGTTCCAAGAGTCATTTCGACCAAGGTTGCAGGTGGCTGGCCCCCGATGCCCGCACAATGCAATTGGCCGTTGCAGTCTCCAGTCTGGCAAGAACCTCTACCAGTTTGATCAAAGCAGCAGCCGTGTCGGGCCCATATCCTTCCCGACCACCACTGGGGGAGTTCCACCACCACTTGTTGGCCGCTGTAAAGAGGAAAACCGCCGTCATTTGGTGATTGGTGGCCGGCTGTTCCAAGAATGGCCGGCCAGATGTGAACCTTGCAGTTGTTCACTACAATGAGTTGGGTGGCATCTGCAATGCAATCATAAAGAAATAAACATGAAGTAGTTGAACCCATAATTCACAAAAAAGCAAATAAAGAGATAAAACCAACCGGAAGTGAAGATGAAGGTGAAGAAAAGGAGGAGGGAGATGAAGAGAAGGTGGAAGGAGTTGGGCATTCTTGGATCTAGTTTTGACTTTTGAGGAGTTTTAACTGGGAAATTGCTTAAGAAGCTGAAACAGGGAGTGGGAGTGATGTATTTTGATGAAGCATATAGATGAGGGAGAAGACGGTTTTAAGGCCTTAAGGGCCACAGTAACCGTAAAATTCCCACTTTTCATGGAAAGTGGATATTAATTACAAAAGTGGAGGAACTGTAGACTTTCACACTTTCTCCACTTTATTATTTATTTATTCACTATTTGGCATCTGTGTTTCCAAACTCCCACTATCTATTAACCACAATACCCAAATATTGCATTATTCTAACTCAAATATACTATTAGATAATTAGTTAGTAATATATGTGAAGTATAATTATTGATATAAAAAGTAATTAATCACAAGATAAATATTATTATGTAATAATATATGATTTATATAAATATATATGATTTTGGCGAAAACCTCTCCACTTTGGGAGTGCCCATAAAAAGGAAGAAGAGACGAGGAAAAAATTAATTAATTAAGTGGTTGGTAAGTAGGTAGATTCACATTGGAAATTAACCAAGTTGGAGTGATCCAATTTCTAGAGTTTTGCAGTTTGACTACGTACATACACTGTACAGACCTACCTTGCATGTTGAATACACTACCAACTACTAATTGCTGTGCTACTGCTATCCCATCCATATATATACAATATTGTCATGATTTATTTAATTGATTCACTTATTATAAGTTCTTTAATTTGTAGTTATCTAATAATAATTTAGTTAATAATATCCCTTTATAATTGATTAAGTAACTGCCATTAGCTTGTTGAGGAGTGGACATATACATGCTGGGAATGAGGTGGCCAGCTTGCAATTCAAAATTGGAATGATTGATATACAATTATACAAATTAATTCTCTAGTTATTTGATTAATGAACTCCAACATTGGGTTGCGGTGATGATGGATTGGTGCACCTCCCCACTTTTCAAAAGCTGACGAAGACCTGTAATTTGAGTGGACAGTACATTTTATTTTCTTTTTTTATTTGGAAAAGTATGTTTTGTTTGATTTATTTGAAATTTATCGATATAATCTCAATAATTTAAAATCAATTCAAATTTATGGGCAACACCTTGACATCTAGAGTTTGGACAGCATTACTCTTCCGAAAATAGTAATTCAAGTTGCTCCTCCCTAAAACTGCCTATCAATTGGAAATTGGAACAGGACAGCTTAAAACCGCTTTTACTTAATTTCTGAAAAAGCTGATTATGGGCTGCTAGATTTATGGGTTGTTAGTCAATACAATGTAAATTATATTTTTGGTTTCATAAGTGGAATTTTTTTTTTAAATTTGGTCCCACATTCAGGCCAATTCGCACATTTACGTGTGGGACCAAAATTAGAAAGAAGTTCACAAAGAAGTTCACTTATGAGACTAAAAATATGATTTATCTTTATTTTGATTATATTGACTAACGGAGAGAACAACTGTCATTATCAATTAGACGAAAATTTCTCAATGATCCTTAATGTGAGAATTGACCTGAGTGTGGGTCCTGTGGGACCAAATTTAAAAACAGATTCATTTATGGGATCAAAAATATAATTTACCCGCTAAATTTATAATATGCAGCTAACCCCTTAGTTTGTTCTTATTTAAGTGTACGTTTCGAGACTTGATCAACATAGTTAAGGTATAAATATTGTTGCCCGATATGTAATCAGGGAATATTTGCCTTAAGTTCACCTCCAATCTATAATTTGTAGCTATAGTGGTACAATATTTTTGTGTATATATAATAAATAATTTTTCATATTTTAAATTATATTATAAATAAAAATAATAATATATAACATATATTAATTGAATAGTTAAATTAATGTAAAACATAAGAAGTTGAATAATAGTCATTTTAGCTTGAACAATCTTTTTGAAATCACAAAAAATTAATACAACAATATTTATGCCTAAAAATACTTTATGTTTGTAGCACATCTTTCTTTATAATAGTTCGAAAGATCTCCCTTTGCAAACTCCAATTCTTGAAATAATTTTGGTTTCTCTAAAGCCAATAAAGAAACTACTGAACTCAATCACTTGCTGCTGTTACTCTTCAGTTTTCTAATGAGATCTATCATGTAGAAGTACTCAAAATTGAATCAGTGATTGATTTTTAGGTTTCATTTATAAACCTAATTGGTTACTTTCAATTACATAAATCAATAGTTCGAAGTAGACTGAAAGGTAGGGCATTTTCCATTTTTATAGGATCTTTTGTACCAAAAATAATAGTATCTCCAATTATAACCCCCGTGAGATATAAAATATCTCTTCTCACCATGGTCTATGTATGAGACAAATGTATCCATTTCTAATACCCATGAATTTACAAGTGAAAACATTATATGTACGACACATCACAATACATATACGTATATTATACTTCAATACATTATTCAACAGTACTTCCAGGGAAACATTATTAAAGAGAAAAAAATAATTAAAATAAATAAAAATCCCAGGAAAAAAACAAAAAAAGAATTATACAAAGAAATTAAGATAAGATGGTAGGCAGTAGTGATTGAGCGGTATAATGATGTATAGCTAGTGAAGAATAATAAAACTGGGTACTATCTTCTTGAAAGCATCGACCAGTCCCGCAGCTCCTCCTCCATCAGTACTACTCACATTTCCATCGTTTCCTGCAAGAACCCTATACTTATCCTTCCTCGTGAAGTTGGTGCACTCAAATCCTAATGTTGCTGCCAATATCCTCTGCACATAGTTCGCCACATCATGTGGGCTTTTCCCCGCCGAGCACGTCGCCTCCACCGGCAGCTGGTTCAGAAAAGTCACCTCATACACTGGCCTTGGGTTCATGAAGAAGAATATCGGGTCCATGGCTTTCCACCCTCTCGCCGTCGTTGCATGGAACAGCCCTACTCTGTAGTTCATCGCCACCGGCACTATCTGATCCGTCAGTTCTGCGAATAGGGCACTGAACCTCAAGAGGAAGGGTTCCCTACAAGTTGTCCCTTCGGGGCAAACCACTAAGTCTCCCTTTTCCAGTTCCTGTTTTATTTTCGTCGCGTCCACGTCTCTGATTCTTGTCAAACGGATGGTGGGGATGGGCGACAAGATCTCCGATAGTCGGGAAATGGAGTATGTGACGGCGGGAATTCTGCGGCGGAGGACGGTGGATAGTACGACGGGGTCCATTAGGGTTCTGTGCGTGCATACAAAGAGAACGCCCGAAGTGGAGGAACGTCGACTGGGAGGAGGAGGAGGGTTGCCTTTGACCACAACCCTACCGCCCAAGAGTGGAGCGATGTGGCGCGTTGCCCACATGGGTAGCATCAAGCCTACCGCGATGCGGATGGCGGCCAGTATGATCCCTAGAGGGACCCATAGGATGATTAGGAGTGCGGTAGATGGCGTCGGCCGCTTGGCGAGGCGGCCATCGTGAAAGATGACAGGGAGGGGGCGGATGATGATTTGATGTTGGTGGTGGTTTTTGTGGTTGGTAATGAATGGTGGATGGCACTCTTCCTGCAGTTCCAAGATTGTAGTATTAATTAACGCTAGTATTGGTGTAATGTACATATGATAGTAAATATAAGATGTCTCTTGTTTTAAGGTCATGATTATGATCACATCAAATAAAGTAAACATGCCTAAATTAACCATGTTACTAATTAGTACACACGACTGACGGATTTTGCAAATGATTAAGGTACACAATTATAACTCACCTTGCACAATGGTAGGAACAATGAACTGCAACCGGAATCAGGCCTTCCTAGCCCCAAACAAGGCTTCTCATCATCTCCAAACAATTGAGCAACCCTCTTAGCTACAGAACCAAAATCATCTTTCAGAAATCCCGTGGCAAATCCAAATCGATTCATGGAAAGGTCACTCCCAACGACATGGTCTGCCCGTAAATGCTCCATCACGAACCTCTCCACCATGATCTTAGGCATTTTAGTCACAACGACTCGTTTAGGGTACGAGCTAAAGACTCTCCAAGCATCCATGTTGATATCATCCAAGTAAAACTTGGGCAAAACGGCCCTTGCCACTGCTTCAATCTCAGAGAATGGAACCCCAGCCGTGGCCACAAAAATCATGAGCTTAAGCCCATCGTCCCCTCTCCCCAATGCCTCTAGTAGACGAATAAAAGGCCATAACGCCAGGAGAAGGGCGAAGCGGATAAGGCCGGATGCCTCAAAGGCTATCAACATGAAGTAGGAAAAGGGATCATGGTCTTTCAAAAGCGTTCCTTCAAGCTCAGAAACAACACAGTACTCCATTGTCACTACTGATCCCCTTCCTTAATTATGTTTGTCCAACTCTTGCAATAAAGAAACTTGGGAATAAGCAAAATATAGTTATTGAATTTGTTAAGAAGATGAAAGATGTAAGGATTGAGAAAGAATTAGGAGGATTAGATGAAAGTGGATATGACTGTGTAGTAATGAAGGCTGTTTATCAGTTCACAACTAACGCTTAACCATCATCATCTCTTATTTATATTCATCAACTTATGCCTTAATTTTTCTTTTCTATTTTTTGAGAATATGGTAATGATATATCAAAATGTGAATGAAATAGGATTACACGCCACGTTAACATGCAGAAAGATTGATAACTTAACCTCAACGACTTTGGTAATTAGAATTTGGAAATAATAATAATAATAATAATAATAATAATAATAATAATAAAAGGGGCGGCTCCACTTGTCCAAAAAATACATGCCTAGTTGAAATTAGGTCACGTACTAGCCGTAATTTGAGTATTAAAAAGTAGTAATATTTAGATTAGTTGTGATTGATGGACGCTCTACCTTTGTGTACACTGATTTTCTCTTTCATCTCTCATCTCTCATCTCTCTCCCTCTTGTTTCAAGTTTCGAAGCATTCTTGTTTTCAGATTTTGATTATATCATTAGTTTTCTCCAAGTACGTTCTTGTTTGGCTACCTTTATACGATTTCCATAATTTTTTTTTTTTTTGTTTTTGGGTAATTAGAACATATGGGTTGTGTGGGAGCAGTTTTTTTTTCCCTTACACGCACACACTTGACACATAACCACAAACTCAAAATTCAAACACAAAATTTCATATAAAGAAGTTTTCTACTCAAATTATTGAGTTGTCCCCTAAAAATTGGAGCAATTAATTTTTCACATAATTATATTAAAATTTACATATGTCTTTTTTAGGAGTCTATAGATACTATGATCAATTTTTTGTGTAGTTATGCGATGGGAAACTATCCATATACAAGTGGCATATGTATTTAATTGAATTAATGGAGTATAAAACTCAAAGAAAACTAGTTTAATTACATTTACACCACTATTGTTAGTAAAATTACAAATCAGACTAATCAATATATAGGCATCTTACCTCATACACCTCATATTATATATATATATATATTGAGGGAAAAACTGAACTTTTGATTCCACCTAGTAGGTATTTTTATAATTTTGATCCCATACTTTACGGGCTCAATATTTTTTATCCCACAAAAAAAATTAATGTATTGTACTTTTAGTCCCACTCCCGTTTAACTTGTTAAGTGAAGGGTGAAAAATCACTTTTAAAAGGTCAAAGGTAGTTGTTTATGGTTTGAAAACCACTAGACTTTTTGGAGAGGAATTATATCTGATTTTTTCGTAACTTCATGCATCTTACTATAAAATGACAATTTTTCCCATTGAATTTGCAAAACAATAAGCTACATAGTTATGATTGATAGAAAAATGTCTGCAAAAAATTAAGTTGCACACTTATGATAGATAATCTTTTATTATTATTATTATTATTATTATGAATGAAATGATAGTTATGTAAAATTTAGGGAAAAAACAGAGCTAAATCTGTATAATTTAACACTTCATTCATAATAATATTTTTAATCTATCAGAAGTATGTAGTTTATATAATTCATCAAACATTAGGAGATATTTGTAATTTTCAAATAACGAGGGAGTATATTTTATGTGTGATGCATGATTTTGTAGAGTTATGAGAATGAACCTAATTTCTCTGTTAACTTTATTTGTATAATCACAATTCTAACACAAATATATATATATATATATATATGACTAAACAATAATTATTAAGAATTAACAAAGGGTGATGATCACAGCAAGAATATATATATATATATATATATATATGAACTCCAGTTATTATAACAATAGAAAAATATTTATATATGAACTCCAGTTATTATAAAAATAGAAAATATGTGTGTAAGGGTTGTTACCATGAACAAAGAAAAAGAAGAAGAAGAAGGGAGAGAAGCGGGTATCATAGAATAGGAGCAAAGAGATGTGAAATAGACAATAACGTCCCCAATAACAACTAATGAATTGTAATTAGTTAAAGTGGTGTGTGATTGAATAATATATAAGGGGTAAATTACAATCACTTTTCTTAAAATTTATCATAATTATAAATATTTTCTCGTTGTTTGAAAAATTATCAATATCCCTTTAATTTTAACAGTTGTCTAACAATTAGCCCAATCCATTAGGTTTCATTTATTTTTTGTGGTAAACTGACGGAAATACCCTTGTGAATCAAAAATTATAATTTTATTTATTTTTTAATTTTTTTATGGACTAAGTGGATAATTCTTTTATAATTTTTAAAAAATTTTCATCCACCCCTTTGATTTTGTATTAATTTTTAATTTTAAAAAAAAATAGTAAAGGTAAAGTTAATAATTTCATACCTCCATCTAAGGAATTTTATCAAATATCAAGGGGTACTTGTAATTTTTCAAACAATAAGAAAATATTTGTAATTATGACAAATTTTAGGAAAGATTGTTGTAATTTACCCATATATATAATTAGTATTTTGGCAAAAAGTTTAGCTTATATATAGATATGGACGTAGGGCAGTGGTCAAAGGGTGGATGAGAAAAAAGCTTTGATCAACCTCACATCCAAATCCAATAATATATATTGGTTCATCCATCAACTTTATCATAAGTTTTGCAAATACATATTCCACAAGTACTTCGTCATCTTTATAATTTCAAGTCTCTAATTAGGTGAGAATTTTACGCACTCCTTAATCAACAAATTAACACACATATCCATCCGCTTTTATTTATCACAAACTTGCACGAAATATTTACATTAATTAACTAAAATTATTAATAATTAATATGCATTTCTTTCTTCTACCATATATATATATTTCTTTCAGACCAAAAAGATGATAAAAGCTGGTTGGTCAAAAAGGACAATTAAACAACTTTTTTTTGTTTGTTTCAAGGTAGAGAAACAGGACAACAACATTTTCGTCTTTTCTTTTATTAATACCGTGAAGCTTCCAAAATATTCATTGGTTATAATGTGAGTCATAGCTTATAATTAATTAATTGCCAATCAATCATCACTTCTTCTTCTTTGCGGAACCAAAACAATGTTCACAATTAATTTAATATTATATATGCAATACATCCAATTATTAATTAAATGCTGATTAATGGCTTTTCAGCATTGTTTCATATTAATATGAATAAATACATAAATGCCGTCTTGTTCCATGTTCCCACTTTAGTCGTTTTCCAACGTAAAATCTGCAAAGTTGCTACTCCACCTATTAATTATCATATAATTAACATTATTTTCATACTTTTAATTAATTACAATCAGAATATAGAATCAGCTGATCCATGGGATGAAGAGAGAGCAATTATTCCTTCACTAGGAACTGGATTAGGGCTAACATAGAGTCTAACTAGACTTTCTTGCCTAAAAATTGTTTTTTTGTTTTCATTTTAATAGTTGTAATGGTACGACTTTGTAAGAATTTTTTATATTTTCTCTGCCTAAAATTCATCAGCCGACACTAACATTCAAGAAAAGCCTCCCACCTTAATTTTCAACTCTTTTAAAGTTTGCACCCCATTTTTTAAAGTGCTACATCCATTTATTATGTTTTAGGTAAGTGGTTAAAATTAAAATTTTATGAATAAACAAGTAAGATGACACCACGTGGATCAATATACGAGCACATTTAACCCTATAAATACCCTTATTCATAGTATTTATGATAAAACATATTTATCATTCGCTATCTCATTTACTATTTGAGATCACTATTTACCATCTTGAACTTGACCTGACTTAGGGATAGAAGAGTCTTCGTCAAGGACCATCTCGGCTAGCCTAACGTGATTTTCTCTCCTCAGGAACCACCAAAATATTTGGGATAATCAAACTGAATGGCAGATCACCACCCCATAAGAGATTACAAATTTGATCCGGATCATGTATAAAGCAAATCGACTTCTTGCTCAATTTATGATAATATTAATATAACATGTTAGTATTACTTCAAAAAACAAATAAATGAACTAAACATGTTTGTTTTCTTTTTCAAAATCCAAGACCAAAATATCGTATTTTATTTTGAATATATTATTATTTTATTGTATTCTACCCTTTTTATTAGTAAAAGGGTAGCTTGAATTAATTGCTACGGCTACTCCAACTAAAAAGTCTCACCCCAGCAAAATACATATATACATATATATTCTTTTAAATTTTGTTACAATTTTATCGAATTTGATCACTACAGTCCCACCAACAAATTAAGAACTAATTTCAATGTTTATTCAATCAAGTATTATAAATAAAATATTATTAGTCGATAATGCATTCACACAGAAATCACAATTTTTATATTTTTCTAAAAAAAATAAATAGGGTACGTAGAGCTTTTTTATGAGCTCTAGCTCTGCAATGATAGGGGAAAAAGGTGGAAACAAAGAGCGGGGAAGCATATGAATTTGCTAAGGAAAAAGACGACCAAAGGAAGCAGCTTTTGATGCCCTATCTATCTATGTGTGTGTGTGTGGAGTGTGGAGGACCATTGATGATCATATATGCTCTGCCTCTACTATTATTTGCCTTGTTTTTACTTCAATTCTCCACTCCTTTGCTTATCACATCAACACTATACCACTACCTTTCCAGCCCACATATTATTCACCTTCAAATAAAATTAAAAATATATTTATTTATACGTATTTTTATTCAAAATAGTATTAATTTGATACTACAATTCAATATAAAATATATTTTCACTTTCATACACAAAATTAAAAACATACATTTTCTACTGAAAATTGAAAATGAAAACATAAACAAACAGGTTAAAATTCTTGTTCAAAATTAAATTAAATGATATTAATAATATAAATAAGAATGTTTAGTTTAAGGAGTTCAATCCAATAAAGATAACTTGAGCATTTAACAATTAAAATGTTAAAAAAAAAATCCATTTATAGCAATTTATGTTAGGAGATTAAATTATGAAAGCAAGCATGAGATGCATTAAAAAAAATGGCCCCCGGTAGTCTTCTGACACGATATACCTTTTGTCCTTTTTTTTATTATTTTTTATTTAAACTAGTGGTGGAACAAAGAAAAGTACAAAAATGAAATGCTGATTTAGGTTGCCCATTTATAAATAAAGATCACCCACTAATAAAGAAAACTTATGCTCCATCACAATCATATTTATATTTTAGTATCAATTTTTGTATATATGGACTCTTCTATCTTCAACTCTACCTATATATATAATATCATTTTTCTCGATAATTATTTTTATTTTTTAGTTATGAGTTAATGATTAAAATTACTAATAAATGATGAATTAATTTATCCACATTTGAAGATGGGATGTGGTCGCGAGCAGACAGGCAGCCCACTGGTCCACCGCTCAAGTCAACCTCAACGCGCATCCACATTTCACTGTCATATATTTCCTTTTTGGCACTAAATAGAATTTTGGAATTTATATATCCGTGTCGTATTAAAACTTACATCTTATAAATAAATCACACCAACTCTTTAATTTCAATTTTATCAAACATACACATATTTATATTATTTTTTGTGAATTTATTGCTTCATTATTTTTTATGGTTTAATTATTATGAAGAATTATATTAAAATAGTGATACATAGTTGTTGAAAAAGTGTTGCCCATAAGTCCATGACCTTTTTTTATAAGCTCAGACCAAATTCGTTCCAAATATTACTGGAAGGCTTAGCCCATACCCATACTACCCAGCCCACTCCTTACTCGACCAGGTTTTTTACCTAATTAAATGGATTTCTCGCTCACTTTCTCTCCCTGCAGAATGAAAATCATAATGTCTCCTATGTCGCCGCCTTGTGTCTCCCTCCTTCTCTCAGTTTTCTCGACTGCGGCCTTCTTCTCTCTCTGATATCAATGTTTCTCACCTATATATATCTCTGGTTGTTTTCTGGTAAAGAAGAATCGGATAAAAAACCCCTTCTCCCTATTCTTGATTGAAAGTTTTTCTTGAACTGATTTCTTGGTGAAATCTAAGAGTGGTCCTTTGTGGACAAGGCCTTTGTGGTATTGGCTAAAGCAACCGTAATGGTTGTCGGCGTTTGGTAGGTTTCAGCTTCCTCCTTTACGGATCTGGCTCCTTGAGCCATTAATCTCTCTTTTATGTTTTATTTTCGATTTACGGATTTAATTTTGTAATTATATTTTGTGTTATTTATTCCTATATTATTAGTTTATAATATTTGAGTTTTTGTAATCCATCATTTTTCTGTAATAGTTTGGTTAGGGTTTCAATTTTTTGAACTCATCACTGTTGGATTAAATTCCCAACAATAGTAAATTATAAATTATATCATAGTAAATTTGTTATAATTTCATTATAAATATAACATAATTTTAAGTATCTTTCTTTATAATGTGAGTATGAGAAATAAACATGTAGTTATTTATTTATTTATTTTTGGTGGGTGGGGAGGAAAAAATAATGGAGATCACAATCTATAAAATAAATTAGTAAATTATTTCTTGTGTTTCTGGAAAAAAAAAACACAAATTACCCTTATCTAAATCGTTGTTAGAAAGATAATTTGATTCATTTTTAAAAAATATAAAGAAGTAATTTATTTTTTTTATAATTTTTTTTTTCTCATTTACCATATCATAGGAGATAAATTACATTTTACACTTTTTTGTCATGCGCAAGTTGGTGAATCCTTCAAATGCAGAGAATAGTGATATCTCATGGTCATCAATTAAGCTCACAATTTTTGACAATTTACACCCCAATTTTTACTTTTGTACCTGTTCTCGCTCCCCCTTTATGTTAATTAAAAAATTATGATAATTACACCTCCCCTCGTATTTGGTATAATTACACGTAAGTCTTTTATAATTTGAAAAATTATATTTGATACTCCTGAAATTTGTATCCATCTAACAAACAAGTTCATTCGTTAATTAAAAATTATTAAATTCATTGATATTAATAAAAAAAATAATAAAAATCTATATTTACTTTCAATTGATTTATTACTTATTTATTGTAAATTAAATAAATTTTTTTATAACCAAATTACCCCTATACATCTTTAGACATTAATGCATGTGTGATGATGTATATGGTCACCGTTATAAAATAGTTTAGTAAAAAAAAATTATTTGACCTACAATAAATCAGTAATAAGTCAATCAAGGAAAAATATTATTTTTCATTGAGTTTTTTTTGTTGATATTACCAAATTCAGTTAATTTTGGATAACAGAAGGACCTATTTGTTATACGGAAGCAAACTTGAGGAATATTAGATGTAATATTTTAAATTATAAGAATTTACGTATAATTACATCAAATGTCAAAGAAAGGAGTGTAATTATCCCAAAAAACTATTACTTAAGTACACTAATATTTGGGCATGCTTGTAAGACGTTAATTCATAATAACCTCAACTTTATAATTTATACGATGTATTTTGTGGGCGCAATGTTATTATCCTCGAAGATATGAAGTTGCTGCGTATTTAGCATGCAGATGGTAATGGTATGATACGATAGGTATTTAATTCAATGCTTATTACTAGCTAGTCTTAATTAAAAATCCATTGTACGTACTTTACTTTCCTTGGAAAAACCACATAAATACAAATAAAATGAAAGGATCATATATATATATATATATATATATATACACTTGTTTGCTAACATGAACACTATATATAGACGACATTGCATGTGCAGCGGGTAGTATCTCTAGTCTTGATGTTATAACTATCATTTATTGCAGCCCTCTCCTACTTATATGTGTTTGTCATATGAGTCATAATTTTATTAAAATGAAATAATATATATAGAAAAGAAAATCCAAAGTGCTTCTTAATTATACAGATTTGCAAAATTGAAACAATAGAGGAGTAATTAGGGTGATGATTGGAATCAGCAGCTATGTTTTCTCAAACATTATTTTATAAATACCATATTATATGTATATATAGTAATATTTAGTTGGATTTGGATGAGAAGAAGAATGGACATTTTTGGTGAAGCGCTGAAATGCTACTAAAACAGAAAAGAAAAAGCATAATAAATGCATAGTATATTTGATATTTGGAGATCATCAAATGTGTTGTTATCATATATATACCCTCTCGCATCCATTGCCTTAATTCAGACCCACACTAAAATATCTAATATCACACCCTTTTATAAATTCATAATTATGCTTTCCCACTCCCAAAAATTGAATTTAACTACCAAATTAGTCATTTTGGGCCAATATAACTCACCACGTGTCCCGCATTCCAAGCGTTGATTAAACGCCAATACCCCCGTTGTCCAGTTTGACATATTTACCCCTACTTCCCCAACTTATTACACACCCATGACCTCACTCATATATCCCCCATTCCCCCAATTTCTTTCTTTTCTCTCATTTTGTTTTGTACCCAAACATCATCTCTCTCTCCACCCCCAGCTCCCTCATTCTCTCTCCCTTCCTCCATGTTTTTCTCCCAATTCTTGCTCTCTTACGGGGGGAAAGCTTCAATTTTTCAGATCTGATATCGGATTCTTTCTTCTCCTCAACAACATCTTGTGTAGATCTCGATGCCTTCAACCTACTGGTGTTACAGATGCAGCCGATTTGTCAGGGTCGGAACCCAAGATTCCATCAATTGTCCAGATTGCAACGGTGGGTTCGTCGAGGAGATCGAAACCCCCTCTCGATCTTCGCTCTCTGAGTCCCGAAGACGTCGTTTCCCCGCAGCCGCCATGTACATGGTGCGAACTCCTGAATCGGGCCCTGGTTCCGGGTCGTCTTCAAGCCCCAGGCTGAGAAGAAGTCGCAGGAATGGTGGCGATCGCTCACCCTTTAATCCGGTTATTGTTCTTCGTGGGCACAACGATGGAGGAGCTGGAGCTGGAGCTGGAGGCGGTGCCGCTCCTGGAGGTGGCTTTGAATTGTATTACGATGACGGAGCCGGGTCGGGTTTAAGGCCGTTGCCTGCGAGCATGTCAGAGTTTTTACTTGGGTCGGGGTTCGACAGGTTGCTAGATCAGTTGGCTCAAATTGAGGCAAATGGGATTGGAAGAATAGATAATAATCCGCCTGCATCCAAGGCTGCTATTGAGTCTATGCCCACTGTCGAGATTAGTGACCAACACATAGCTATTGAATCGTACTGTGCTGTCTGTAAAGAGGCCTTTGATTTGGGGAGCCAGGCTCGGGAAATGCCCTGCAAGCATTTGTACCATCAAGATTGTATTTTGCCCTGGCTTTCGTTGAGAAACTCGTGTCCAGTTTGTAGACATGAATTGCCAACTGATAATGAGAATGTTAATGGTAATCGTGATGCAAGTGAAGTGAATAGAGGAACGAACGAGGTTGGAAATGATGATGAGACGGTTGGACTGACAATTTGGAGACTGCCCGGTGGTGGGTTCGCTGTGGGGAGGTTTTCTGGAGGGAGAAGAGGTGGAGAGAGAGAGTCGCCTGTTGTGTACACAGAGATGGACGGTGGATTTACTAATAATGGGGTGCCAAGGAGGATTTCATGGGGTTCTAGAGGGAGCGTATCTAGGGAGAGGGGTGGATTGAGAAGGATTTTGCATAGTTTGTTTGCATGTTTTGGTAGAGGTGAATCTTCCACTTCTAGTTCTAGCTCGGACTCTAGAATAAGCCGGAGGAGTGGCTCATTGTCATCAGTTTTTAGCTCCGCATCAAGACGGCGGAGAGGATGGGGTTTTGAAGTTAACGATGGAGGCGACCAGAGATGGTAGTCTGTCAGGTGGGGTTCCAAGTATAGAATTGGCAGTCTGCACATGGTTACTGATGGTGGACAGACTTCATTATTATTGATTCTAAATAGCAGAAAATGAAATGGTTAATGATTTCTCTTCAGTTTTGTGTTGTGCTCAAGTATGATCACTCCAATTTCAGGTGGTTAATAACCTTAGATGGAGAATGTAGGTGGAAAAAGTAGACACGGAGATGAAGGAACAGAGGAGAATGAACTCCTACAATTGAGAGGTATCTAATGGTTGGACTGGATTCTGGGAACTTGGGATAGAAGCTACCCAGCCTTGTGTGTCAAACTGCTTTTGAATTTATAAGTCCCTTATTTTCCTTTTATTCCTCTATCATATTTGTGCAATATGTAGCTACCTTTGGTAATGCTATGTTATATCCAATTCTGTAAGTTAATTTCTATGCCTATGATGCTTAACGAGTAATGAATCATTTTTTGATGGACATATAATTGGCAGGCAGGTTTATTTTTTAATCAATCATTTTTTTATGGGCAACATGAATTATTTCTTTGGATTGTCTTCTGACCTCGAAGTTTCCTGAATGTTCTAAGCTTGATGATATCATGGTGCGCAACATTTAATAGATTTTTTAATGGTGGTTTATGTTGTTTTCTTACAGAAGTACTGCAGGAGAATTCTCTGTGGTGTTCATGCTTTAGGACTTAACAGTTATTTTTTTGCAGCAAGCTTGACAATGTTGACATGTTTATGAAGTAAATGCATTTGGTGTGTATGTTGTCAATCACTCAAATATTGTTGATGCCAAACAGCCAAAGAATGGGAAGGCGAGTTGTTGAGTTTGAAATTTTAGGTGCAGCAAACGTTCCACCTTTCATTGGAATTGGATGGTTGATGAATTTGTAAAGAGTTGGAAAACATAAACCTGGCTGCCCATGTTTCCATGGCTTGAGTTTATATTCTACTGTTTACTTGCTGCATAGAAGGAGATTAGCACTGGTTTCTCTCATGTCATGGTTCGAAGTTATATGCTCAGCCCTGTAATATGACCAAAGTTAGTCTTTTCCGAGACACTTTTGCCTGTTTTGGTGAGAATTGGTTCTCTTTCTATAGTCTAATCTTATTTTGGTAAATGCAAAATTGAATACGGCAGATGTCTGTGGGTGTAGATGTTGTGTTCATTTTGAGCAGATGTCTGCTCATCTAGGTTATCCTGATTCGATCAAAAAGTGCCAATGCTTATCTTAAGTTGCATCGTATTGCTAGTTGCGGGTGATGATTCTTGGATGTTGATTCATGATTCTTGATGCTTTTATACAGTTTTCAGAGATTGAGGTGATGTTGATGTAGGGTAAGGAGTTAGGATTACCTAAGTTTTGTGGAGGAGGAGGAGAAGAAGATACAGCATATTGCAAATAGTTGGTAAAGCAGTGCATATGTGCTTGTTAAAAATATTATGATCTCAACCTCAACTTGTATGCACTGTACGCCACTTTGTTCTTGTATTGAATCAGCTATTAATTAATTAATTAATATAATTGTTATATATATATATATATTGTATTGTATTTATTTTCTGTAAACGAACAAGTGACGTATGTAATGATGTCACTTACCTTCAATTCATACCTAACTGATTGATTTCAATGATGTTGGGTTAATTTTGGTTAATGGTCCTTTTAAGTTTGGGGAGCCATTCCATTTGGTCCCTCAAATTCTCAATGGGGGGGGGGTTATGGATATGAGTGAGAGTCGTATTTGGTGGTTGAAAGTGAGTGAGAGTGAGACTAATCCATGTTCAGACATGGGATTGAGATATATATGGGAGTTTGAGATTGGGTAGTCATGTCATCGTCATCATCATCATCATATTAATATTTAGGCTTTGCATAATAATAATTAGGATTAGTTTGTTAAAACTTAGAAGCAACAGGTGTGTGAGGGTGCAATTGGAGAATTCATATTTCATTAAAGTCTTGGGGCACGTCTTACATCAACATTCAAACCCATAATTCTACACCATCCCCACAAATTCGTTAATTACTACCATATAAAAATAAAAGCCATATTCATCTCGCACCGCACAATATTAATTTTTATATACCGTTCCATGATAATATTTTGGTAAAAAAATATTTATTTGATCTTAATAGATTAATTGGGAGTGAGTATAAGTTTTATTCAACTCTTTCACTAATATCAGTAAATTCTGTTAATTTTACCAACATAAAGTTAACATAGGAATAAATGTCAGGGATATTTTTTAACACAAAGAATTACGTGTAACTATCCCTTATATTTAGAAACATTCTTATAAATAATAATTGACTGTTTAATTACAAATTAATCTCATCAACATTTCCAGATCTTTGTTATATTCTTTTCCTTCTGAGTACAAGTTTACAGAAACTATTATTTCATGCTATAAATTATTAATATTTAATTAATAATAAATAATAGAAATAGCAATACTTATTAATTATTATCCAACAAATTCCTCCGCCCCCAGATACGAAGGGGTAAGTATTATAGAATCAACGAATAGTAAAGGAAAAAAAGTATGATTTACGTTTTCTTTAATAACTGGATGTAAAAATTGAAGAATATAATTTTATGGTGCAAAAAGATGAAGTAAAACCCCTTATTTATCCACTGCTTTTTTGTTTGAAAAGTTCACAATAACTATATATTAATATGCATTACACAAGTTATCATTTATATAATCTATACTATATTTTTTTTTTATGTTTTTTGTAATATTTAATTATTTTTTTTATTTGTTCCTCTATCTTCCCCTCCCTCGTTGTCTTTTGATAATTATACCTTTTTTTTATTTTTCATGCATTTTTTGTCAGTATGTTTGTATAAATTTAATATTAACTAATCATTTTATGTATATTTTATTTTAAATAGTAATATATAATTTTTACATTTATAGTTTGCCACAAATTACTAATTTTATCTATGTTATATATATACTAATATAAAAAGAAAAGTCCTTCGAAACAACGGTTAATAACACCACTTTTTGTGAAGTCAATGCCTTTCATGATAAAATAACTAACTTATATATTACTATTTAAAATAAAATATACATAAAATGATTAGTTAATATTAAATTTATACAAACATACTGACAAAAAAATGCATGAAAAATAAAAAAAAGGTATAATTATCAAAAGACAACGAGGGAGGGGAAGATAGAGGAACAAATAAAAATAATAATTAACTTATTCAATTTTTTCAAATATGTATTAATTGATCTTATTTATAATATATTTTAAAGTGTAAAAATTATTTATTAGATGAACGTAGGAACGACGTTCCACAATGGTTAGTTAAAAAAATAGATCTTTTTATCTCACAAATGACAGTTATGACACTACAATACTAATTTTATTATTATGCTAATAATACCCTTAAGTTGATTTTAGAATATGCAATATTATTTATTATATGCACGCAGGGACGATGTACCATGATTACTAGTATAAAAAAATGCCCTTTCTTCCACAAATGGCGGTTATGAACTGCAACACCGATTTTATTATTATGCCGACAATACACCTAAGTTGATTTTTTTTTGTTTTTTCTTTCTTTCCTTTTTTTTTTTAGAAATACAATGTTTTTGTTTTTATATATATTTTTTATTCATAATATATTTTAAAATATAAAGTATTATTTATCATATGTACATAGGGACGGTGTGCCATGATAAGTAGTATAATTGAAGAGCACCAATTTGCATTTTTAATTTGTTGTTTTTTGTTTTTAGATTTTATTAACTTTGATTTGGTCTCTTTTTCTTTTCTCTTTCTTTATTTTTAATAATTTCTGGTAACATTATTCTATTTTTAAATATTTTTATTTATTCAATTAACATATATAATTTTAAAAAAAATAAAATTAATTGGGTTCAAACAGGCATACTTTTTAAAATTTATGTGCAAAAAGTCAAATTGCAATTGAAAATAAAAAGTGAAGGCCTAAAATAATATCTTTATAAAAAATAAAAAATTAAAAAAAAATGAGTTAGTGGAGAGAAACAAATTTTAGGCATAGTATAAACTATTAAATAATTTTGGGAAAAGAAAATCAGCACAAATTTGCTAGGAATAGGGGAAAGAAAAAGGAAAAAGAGAGAAGGAGAAATACGTCGTCGTTCTCGGAGCCCGTCCTCCGCTGTACAAAAGCAGTAAATTGCAAAATCAGCGCATTAGTTTCAGCGTTGGGCTTTTGAATTATATATTCCATAGGGGAAAAAGCCCTAACGCGTCCGAGTCGACTCTTTTTCTGTTCTTTATCCACTCGTGAAACTCAGCCATTTTCTTCATCCAAATCGTTTTTTTTTTTTTTGTAATTTATTTTGCGCATTCGGATCCATCCTGCGGAACCCATATCTGTAAGTAAACATTTTTCTCTTCCGCCATTTAATAATCTTAACTTTTGGATGACGAACATGCATGTAAACAATTTGTAGCCGGTTGGAAGATTTTGCTATCATATCATGGAAATTTAATATCGTGTTAAGGGTTTTGTGGCCCTTTAATTGATTTTTGGCAAACGCTATTTGTTTGATGCATGGGATGTTGTTATTATCTCGGTGGTGTTTGAGGTAAACTGGATTTTTCTTCCAAATTTGGGTTTTGTAGAACATGAAATTTGAGCTAGAAATAATCGATTTGTGCAATATAATTTATGGATTATTAGGAGATTCTCTTTCAATTAATCGCCAGAATTGGGTCATAAGTATTTGGTTGATAGCGAGGCGGAGGGTTGGGTTATTTCTTTCTGTAAATTGGTTCTATCCCTGCAAATGTTAGTCGATTGGTACGATAATATAGAATTTGTACGATGCCATTGCATCCATGGTTCATGCAATGGAGTGGTCATGATAGATCTTTGAAATTATAATGGATGTGTAGGAACAATGGAAGGTATTTGCCATTGAGCTATTCCCTGTGGAACCTATTCTATTTCCGGAACCCAAAAGGATTTCCGTCATTAGTAGGAAAGGGAGGGGAAATTGGTATAAAAATATGTAACAAACCAAAACCCGATGCCACCGAAAGTCTGAGGTCTCATCAGCCCAACGTTTCGTAGTATAAATAAGGCTCGTTGAGATTGATTTTGGATCCAATCGGCGGCATTTTAGAAGTGAAAGGCGGCCCTGATGGGCTTTATACAGACACAAAAAAGTTGCAGTCTGCTGATAATGAAAGAAACTGAAAGGGTTTTGATGTAAATTTTGTTCAAAATGTATTGCATAATGATATAAAACAACTTACAAAATACTGTGAGAATTCATCCTGTTTCTTCAGATATGGTGTTCAATAGGGTTCTAAGGCATGAAGGATGAAAAACTATTTGCGTTGCTAGATGCATTGTGTGCTCTTGAATGGAAATGGTAGCACTTTTTGTAGTTTTTAAAGCCTTGCCAATCTGCGTCAGGTTTTGTGATTAGAGTCTTCTGTCAGCTTGAATCTCTTTTAGGATAAGTACATGATGCTGTGGTTGGAACATTTTTGTTTTGTAGAGTTCAAATTGCTTAGTACATCAGAGGAAGTTTCTTATAATTTTAGTGGATCGTCACTTCTTAAGCTGTTTAATCTTTAGAAGAGCTCTTAATGTTGAGTTGATGAAATTTAGCAATGGAGAAGTTATTTTTGTACTTGTAATAGTAAAGAGGTGTGCTTATGAACCTGAATGCTTATTTTTTATTCTGTTCAATACTTGCAAGAAGTTGTACAACCACATGTAGCATAAGTTAACTTACTATTTTCAACGCTTTTCTTTTTAGCATGGTGACTATTACAGTTTATAACTTCTTTTGGTAGGATAAGGCTGGTTCCAGGGGTCTTTGTGGAAGATAAATTTGTTCCCTTAGTGCTGCTTCAGTTTCTGGAGACCATGAGTTTTGTTTTCCGAGGCACAAGAGGAGATATGGAAACTGGGTTTCCAGGACTCATTCCTGAGCGGCGTGCAGTGGTGACTTTCTAGCCTTAATTAACTGTTATTCTCAAAATGGTAGATGCTTTATCATTTTATTTCAAAGTTCATGAACATTTGTCTCTCTAATATATGTATGCCATCTAATTGCTGCTGATCAGCGTGTTCATGCCCGACCAGTCAATACAAACTCTCTCGCTTTTCTTGTCACAGGTATATCTCATATAGATGTTCATTTGGTATTATATTTCTCTGATAGTCTGCCTATTAACTGGATTTTGTAATTGGTCATTCCTTTGTAACAGTGCTTTTGCTGTTTATGATTTTGAACTCACACCAAATGTCTCCTAATTTTCTGGTTTGTATTCTTTCCATGATGAAAATGCTTTTATTAAATCCCATCAGTTGTAAAATATCTTCAAATATATAATTTCTTCGTTCTTTTTCCATATTGCAAAGCTCTGGTTGGTACTTGGTGTCTTTTTGATGGCAACAACTTTGAGGATGTATGCAACTTGTCAGCAACTTCAAGCTCAGGCACAAGCTCATGCTGTTGCAGCTAGTGGCCTTCTTGGCCACACGGAATTGCGACTTCACATGCCACCATCTATAGCACTTGCAACCAGGGGAAGGTTGCAAGGTCTCAGACTCCAGCTTGCACTTCTTGATAGGGAATTCGATGACTTAGGTATACCTGCATTATTCCAGCGTTTTACATAATGCTAAGTTTTGGGTCCTATTTGTAGGTGATCTGTTGTATTAAGTTTATTGACTAATCTCATTCAGAAAGGTGAAGTATTATTTGAGGAATATTTGGATGCTCACGTCATGTCTTATTGTCTCTCCAGATTATGAAACATTGCGAGCACTGGATGCTGACAACGTCCCCACCGCCTCTATGAGTGAGGAGGAGATCAATGCGCTTCCTGTCCACAAGTATAAGGTGTCCAGTCCTCAGAGGTTGGGAGTAGTTGGAAACTTTTGTCATTATTCATACACTTGGTTTCATTTCTCCTTCATTATTTCATAGTAGGGTTGTTGATAATGTTCATTTAGATCTGCGCCGCCATTTTCTTTTCTTATCATGTCATGGTTTATTTGCATGAGTATTTGACAGCAGAAGCATGGTTGGTGCCTTTTTTTTCCCCAAACAAAAGTTACCCTTTATGAGATTTTAAGTTAATCTAGTCAGGCATCTCTTTGTTTTTCGGAATCAAAGATATGACATTCAAACATGAAGCAACAAACATTGCAAATCTTAGTCTGATAATTACACTTGGAAGCAAGTAGATATCATATGCTTGGTTGTCTATAAGGTTTAAAATAGAAACCTGCCATGACCAGTGTGTTGGATGATGGCATTTTGCTTGTTCAGATGTGATCTATTTTCATTCTTTTGACATGTAACAGTTCCTTCTGTTTCTTACTAAGATTAATTTTGTTGCTCTATCTAATAGTAGTTTCCGCTGATTAGCTCTAAATTTTGAGACTAGATATTAGTGATGACTGGTGATTAATTCTGCTGAACAAATTCAGTTGCACTAGGAACTTCATGAAGGTTTTGTAAGTTTAGCTTAATTATTTATTTCTCTTCTTATTAGATTGTTGGAGTACATGTAGAATATTTGTGACTATTCTTTTTTCTTCTGATATATGAACTTCAGTCAGTATCTGTGTTATGAGAATGGGAAATGATGTGTGCTATGTAGTCCAAGCTTGACAATAATAGAATAGGCAGGCCTGTTAGAGAACAGTAGTTGGACAGCTCTGCCTTGTTGTGATAGGGAACCAAATTGCAGGTTTTAGGATATGTTTACTTTAGTTTGAAAAGAATGCATGCGTCCTTTTCCAAGTACTTCTAAATGGAGTTTTATCTTGGTCCTTCTGACAGTGTGGGCTCATCCACGCAGCAGGGTTCTTCTTCATCCTCCGTCGAGGTACTGCTCTTTTTCTTTTATAGTGCTCATAAAAGAAAATTAGGATCTCTTTTGTTCAGTAAAGCTAACATGTCTTTTTACTTCTTTTACTTCTGCTTTTGATCTTGAGACAGGTATGTATGTGAAATTTCTCAATTCTATGAAGGAACATAATGGTGATTTATCTGGAACATATATTTTATGATTTTGCTGCTGAGAGATGAGAGCTACCTAATTTATTTGGTTTTTCTAATTGCTGACAACTTGCCCCTTCTTGTGCTGTCATGATTATGCTTGCATGGCATAATTAGTATCTGCACAGTAATTGAAGAGCTACTGAAAGATTATATCGCTAGTGCTGTTTCTGTTGAATCTTTCCTTTTCTCTTTTTCAGACTACATGGGTATGGTATACCTGAAAGAGTACTCAAATAGATATAAGAAACAATTAGTCCCTGTGGTATTGTTGTATTTACTGAATAACAAGAACCGCAGAGAAAATTTTGCTTACTATGTCTCTTCACCCAAATACATGAATAAGTGTTGAGCTTCAGCAGATGAAAATCATATAGTAGGGTTTTACATCTATTTCAATGCTTTAAGCTCCCAAACCTTCAATGCCATGGTGAAATGTTTGCAATAGACTTTCCTTGCATGTGGCTTTGATTTTTGTATGATCCTGACAGCTTGCATATAATTTCTTCTATTTCCGGATTATTTTCTCCTTTTCCTGAGTCTGTGAAATGGAGAAGATGAAATCTCAGTATGTCACAGGATAACTTTATTCTGAAGGCCCCTCACAGGGTAACCTTGAAAATAACATTTTTGGTATTGTTGCATGAGAAATGCTATGTATTACTGGTTAATTATTCATTCCTTTTCATTTTCCCTGATTTGGAAATTGGTGGCTTATTAAATCATTCCAAGTGTAATAACTGTTATGGTCCCTTATAAAATTAGGGGAAGTAAAAGAAAAATGAGGGCCAGCCAGTGATCCTCGGAGCCACTCTTGCTTATTTAAGTCTTCTATAGTTTGGCTGGTAAACATGCTACTATTTTGTAAGTTTGCAAGCACCCTAAGATTTATTGTTTCATGCAGAAAAAACAAGACCCTGCAGCACCACAAGCGGGAATGAAGACCACTGACGATGATCTGACTTGTAGTGTTTGCTTGGAGCAAGTTAATGCTGGCGAACTCATTCGTAGTTTGCCATGCTTGCATCAGGTTTCTCTTCAGCTATTTGAGATTATTATGTTTGTCGGCTTCCTTTACTTCTGTTACTTGTCCCCTTTGATGCATTAGCTGCATTGTCTGACCCATCCATTGTCTGTTAATTATGCTATGATGTAAATAGGACATCCACTGGTTAAACCAGTGATTTTGTTTAAGGGATAATCATGTAGCACAATGAGGGCTTGAGCATGATAGAAAACCCATTGATTTGGGATTTTGCACTAATACGCTGTGGTCATGTTTTATATTATAAATTTCTCCTTGGCCATTCATTCTTCAGATGGGAATCTATAATATAAAACATGAGTGCAAGGATTGTAATGTAATTTTCAAAACTGGGAGACCCTTTTTGTAATATATCTAAAATTTAGAAGCAGTCAATGTAGTTATTTATTTTCTTAGAGTTGTTGAATCACCTTGAGTGTCCATTTCGTGTTTTGCAGTTCCATGTGAATTGCATAGATCCATGGCTGCGGCAGCAAGGGACGTGTCCTGTTTGCAAATTTAGAGCTGGCTCCCGGTGGTCAGAGATCGCTCAAGGAGAAATTGATGCTTCAGACATGGTTTAGCTATGAATTTTTTGAACATCGGTTTTTGTTATCTTTACATTCACAAGTATATACATGATGTATACAGGCAAATGAATTTGCCGCTGCTAATTACCTTGATGTGGCATCAAAGAGATTTCTGAAGATCATGATATGATGTCCATGAGAACTGTACATCCCATGCTTACAGTCTATTGAATATGTCAGGCACATGCCATTGCATTGTCCAGTCTAAACTTATGCTAACCTCACTTGTCATCCAGCTATGTACATCTTATTAGGATATAACCTTAACTGTTTGATACAGTGTTGGTATGTAGGATTACTGAGAGATCCTGATGTCAATATTTCTGACAATTTTCATATGATTTGCTTTGATTCCCTCTGGCTCTTGACCTGTGATTTATGAAACTGAAGTGATCTTTGCGACAGCATCAACAGGACTTCCGTTTTGGGCCATTTTCTTTTGGGCACTCCTCAAGACATAAGTTTCTGTGATATTTGTTTATCATTACTCATTAATGTAAAGGTCTACGAAGCAAGCTATATACTCTTGGTTTGGTGTTATATCATTACCCCATATTATTACATATATCCAATGGACCACACACTGCCCCTTTACTGCATGCCAGAGTAAGAGGCAAATACAGAGACACAATACATGATATTGTATAAACTAAACCCTCAGAGACCTTGAAGAGCAACCAGATGTCATCTTGCATGGCCAGCAAAGTGCAGCCAATAAAAAAGTGTATGTTGCTATGGCCTAGTGTGGCAGCCGATGAAGGTTTATTAGCTCCATCAGAGGAAAAACATACTTAATAGCCCTATTTGGCTTTGCCCTTTCCCTTGCCTTGACCTTTTTTGGCTTCAAGTTTGGCCTGAATCCTAGCGGCAGCAGCCGCCTTTGCTTCTTCCCTTTTCTTCTTTTCTTCCTCTTTAGCTGCAGCAGCAAGTTCCCTCTGCTTCTTAAGCTCTCTGAGCAAAACAGATAAATTTAATATAGCATTAAAAATTAATGAAAGAGCCTCCACTCACCGAAATAATAAGAAATTGATGGATATTAACTGCTAACACTTACTCCAGCCTAGCCCTCTCATCTGAAACACTGCTCAGACTAGAGCCTTTACGAGGTCGGCAAGCCACCAACTCGATCTCAAAAATAAGTGTTGAACTGCAAAGTGAAATTCAAATAGCACATGCCTGTATCAGAAAATTATCAATCTTGGGAAAGCAATATTGTACACCTGCTAATCGTTGGATGATACTTACAGAAAAAGTGGGAGGAAATTCCAAAAGAGATTCCTCTATGTTAGTGAATTGAATAAGATGTTTCAGATCCAACTAACTCCTAGCCCAACGTATATGGTTGACATATATATCAATTTTATCAATTAATTGGAAACAGAAACACTAACCGGTGAGGCCAATAAAGTTTCTTAATATAATCAGCATACTCATTACGTCCTTCAAAGGAAAGTATTTTCTCGGAAGTCAATGAGGTAATTCATTTGAGAGAGAAATAACTCATGTTCCCACAATTCAACCAAATTCATCATCTTTGCAGGAGTAGATTTGTGGGAAGTTGATCCCTTTTGAAATATAGAAATGGTTGAATTTAACATTTCTTCCATCCCGAGTGCACTGGAAGTGCAGCAAAATGAGTTATCTGCACTCAGTTGGAAGCTATAGGGTATGCATGTAAAGCAATTATTCCACGGCTTTTGTTTCATGCAGCAATTTTAAGGTTAAAGAAGAAAGAGTGATACTCTGGGGGGATATCTGGCGGCGAACCAGCACTGCCATAGGCATATTCTGGCTTACAAGTGATCTTAGCAACCTCACCGACCTGCAACACCAAGTAAAGGAATGAACTTAAGGTCGAACCATATAAATAATAGCTAAAGAAATGCACAAGCATTCACCTTCATGGTTTTCAGCGCTATATCCCAAGCTTTAATTACAGATCCCTTACCCAACTCAAAGGTGAAAATAGTGTTATCTTCATGTGTTGTATCAAACACTTCACCAGTCTCAGCCAGAATTCCTTCATAATGAACTGTTTAAAATATATCAAATAAAAATAATCCTTTTTTTTTCCTGGTATGGTAAACACAAATCACTAGCTGTGATAGCACTAAATGAAGACAAATAGGCAGGTAAATTGTAAAACCTGAATTCAGTATAACATATTAAGTGGGATTATTTTACGATCGTGAAACCAAAATATGTTGGCTCAAAGCAATTGACATTAACCAAAGGGATAAACAAAGATATTAAAAAATTGTGCTCTAAGCAAAGGCACATAAAAAATGGAAGCAAAAGAAGGAAATAGGTAGTGTCGAGATCGAATAGTAGAATGCCAGGGCCAAGTGTTGATGAAGGGCGGTAACAGGTGGATTGGCTTGAGAGGGATACGGCATAAAAAAGAACATATGGGAAAGAAACAAAAAAGCAGAGACATGTCTGACAAAATAACTACAAATGGGTTTTCCTCATTGCAGAACCTAATCTTAATATTGAACAATTAAAACTCCTATATTAGAACATTACAGGAGCCCACTCCGAATTATTCCTGTCTGCTACTACATAAAGCAATGGAACAGATAGACAAGTCTTCCAGGTACTTCTGCGACTCCAGTCCTCATCTTCATGTCCATACAACAGAAACTAGGCTCATAATATTGAGCCAGAACTTTTCCTACTCACTGAATAACAATTTTGAACTGGATAAATGAAACAACTGACACAGCAACTAAACAAACATGGGCCAGGTTCTGAACAAAATCCAGCAATTGTTGTTCTCCTCAATCTACCCTTTTGCTTTTGTGGCAATAACAAGACAACTTTACATTTTTGCAATCGATTTGCGGAGGTAAAAAGACGCAGTCATGCCATTACACTTACTAAACACAAAATAGTTGGGGCCCCAATTCCAAATTGTGACAGCGAAATTTCCATGACATGAAAAGTAACAAGATGATGAGCAACTATCTAAGCATACCATCAAGAAGCGGAAGACCCTCTGATGGAACAATTGCATCAGGTTTTGCTCGCCGTATTAGTGTCTTCATGACGCCTCCATCCCCAGTCAAATCCACTGAATCGCCCATGATTTCTAATATCTCAACTGGCAATCCAACAAAAAATCTTAGCATTAAACTTGAGCGGTGAAATGGTGAAATACAAATGAAAACAACCACAACGCTATTAGATTGTCCAATCCTATAAAAAGTTTATTATCCAAATTAGCTTATCTAAATTTAAGTAGAAACATTTCAGTTTCCAGCACTAATACGAAGTTTAAGACGTATAAGTTACTTTCCTCATGACTGACTGTAAACAAAGAAGAGGTGTTCAATATTTTGATACTTGGTAACTTCAATGACTTACAGGAATGCTTGTCCTGCATAGCGTTAGGAAGATCAAGATCTAGCCAAACGTTTTGTTTCAAAGCTTCACCTGGTTATACTGGGATTTTCCAGTGTCAAATCCTAAAGAGAACAGTTAACATCAAACTAGAGCAACTTTGCAACAAGTCCAAGGGCGCCATCAATGAAGATAATGATCTACCAAGTCTCTCCCACACTTAGTAAAAGTTGTAATTTGTTTCGGGGATAATCACAATGTCCGCCCATGTTACTTCACCTAAATACACGAATCTCTCCATGTTCCTATCTCTTCATAATGCTGATCATTCACTTCTCTTAGACTTGTATAAATGTGCCTATCACATTCTGCTAATTACATAAGAAACCAATTGGTTTATGATTTTGATGAATTCCAGTGCAAAAGATAAACAGAAAAAATACATCAAAGATATAGAACACATTATGATAACCCTATATAATCACGAACCCCTTTGTTTTGCTATCAAAACCTGCATTCTTGTTCTAACATTCTTGAAGCTTAGTATATAAATATACTAAGGTGTCCTCATCATTGATAAGGATAACATTGAATAAGGCAATTGCATCCCAAATGACCACCCGGTTGACCAAACCATTGATTATATTGCCTTCCAATATCCATCCTAGTTAAAGAAGTTAATTCAAGAAAACTCATTTTCCTGTTACTATTACAAAATTTCAATACAATTCTCTAGTTCTCTATATTTTGGGTTCAAAAAGGAGTGCCGTAATTTCAATGCAAGAAAAGGGGGAAAAATCATAATCATGTTCAAGAAATCATAAGAAAACTGTAGCGAATAGTGATTGAACCTTTAACCTAAACTATACCTCTAAAAAACAAACAGAAGCCCAATAAAAACCCTTTCTACTGCAATTAAAGACTACAAAACATTTACCAAGAACAATATTTTTTAACATTAAAATTGTATAAATTGACCAAAATTGACACCACCTTCAACAAAGTATTCCACGAAAGCACGCATACCTGACTGGAGAGGAAGGCTGAGAAGCGAGGGGAGGCAAGAGGGGAATTTGAGGGAAGATGGAGGGTAAATTAGGTAAATTGTCACCAGAGGTATAGATGAAGTAGAGGGCTTCGGCCATAAAGATTCTCCGCTCTCTCTTTGCTTTGTTCTTCCACTGCCAGAGTTGTTTGCTCATTCCTTTTATTCATATCTCCAACGAAATTCATATAAATTCTCCACGCCCGCCTTAGCGCGTGACGAAGTCGATCGAAGCATTTTCTTCCGGGCCAGCCCAATTTATTGGACCGGCCCACTTAGGACTTTGAGCCCAGTTCTATTTTCTCCACGAAACAATGAAATAAGTTTGATTGCACAACTAATTTCATACAATAACGTTCCCTTTTCTTTTTTTCTTTTTTTATAAATAAAATGTTAGCATAGTTGGATTGAATTACAAATATTAGATTATTGCATTATTTAATGATTACTACAAATATATATCTCATCAAACTTTTTGTTCAATATGAACACTTAAATAAAAGCGTATATATTTACTTTTTGAAATTGATTTCGAGTCCTTGGCAAGATTACAACATTAAAACAGAATAAAAAATTCATATTATTTAAAATAAAATAGAAAAAAAAAACTATACAACAATATGAATTTGAATAAAAAAAATCGACTGTTAATGTAGAAATTGAACTAGTAGATATCTTGTGTTTTGGCCGTTATATTACAACCCACTTCAACATATCTTGTACTGGTACGTCTTTCTTTTCATATCTCTTAAATGCTTTATTTTTTTCTTTTAATTAACAAAATATGAACACAAATTCACCCATTATTCAATTTCATAATTATAATCATACCATCATATTACTAAAATAAATTGAGTTTTTATTGAACCAAACATTACGATTTGGCAACTCTACTTTCATAATATACTCGAATTTTATATTTTTAACAACATTCAAACTTATGAAAAAATATTTATAAATATTAAAAAATAAACAATTATCAACTTATTACTCACACTCCTGAAATTGAAGCACAAGTGAGAAATTGAAGAGTAGATAGATAGTAGCCCCATGTCCCATAATGTGATTTATTATTGGCATGTGTGTATGCATTATAGATGTGACCGTTGACCAAACATTGATCTACGAAATCTGGGTTGGAAACTTTGAAGCCCCTCTTCTCCAGTTCTAATTTTATATGACTGTACAAATAAAGATTATATTGGATATAGTGTCTATGCTATCTCAAATATAATTAGTTAGACATAATTAAACTAATCCAAAATAGGAATATAAAAGTCATCAAAATAAACACGAAACTTGGATAAGCTCTTTTAATTCTAGATAAATGTATAATCATTCATTTTTATTCACATATTTGATCAGATAAATTGGTTGTTAATACCATCTGAATTCATTTTACAGTAAGTTAAAAAAAAGGTTGGTCCAAAGGCAGTGGTCCTTGAAGAAACCAGTACCCAAATGATGGGCGTGACTATATGTGTGCAATTCAAAGATAGAAATGTTCATTGTATTTGGCATTTTTGTTCTTAGTACGATTTACTGCATATACTGTCATCCTTAATTAAAGCCATGTACTTGGTGCATGAACATTCAACAATCTCCATTTCTAATTACTTCATGCCAACTCCACCATTTTTGCTATATACTTTTATTATTACATCAACATTAATGGATCTCACTTGAACAGCACCCCCATCTATTCTCCGGAGGAGAGGTTTGGTTCCAAACCCCGATTCGGATAAGAGGAATACGTGATGTTAATGTGCCATTGGATGATCCACATCTTAGGATCTGATGTCCTATTCTTTTCGATCTATAAATTTTAAATATTATTCAGATTTACATGCAATAAAATTTGAATATGGAAGTTTGAATTAGACATTTAGATGTGAAGGCAGCATTTTCAGTATTTGATTGATGCTACCTAGTTACGTGGCCTGTTAATTTTTCAGTTATTATAATACCCTTCTAGAAAACATTAAATATATTTAAAAATGCAAAATAGTAGAGAAGGGTGTCAAATCAAGGTTGCAGGCCCATCGCGGACCTTTTGTCTCTTTCTCAATGCTGGATATTCCCCGCAACTTTAATAAACTAGTTGATATTCGCACGATGGTTTGGCCATCATTTAAACAGATTAAATTAAAAAGAGTTGATATTCGCACAATATAAAAGTGTATACATATTTTATTTTAATTTTCCTCATGTAATTTGAATAATCAGTCATTTATTTTATTATAACAATGTCTTATGATTTTATATAACAATGACTTATTTTAGTTCTGACTAATATACCATCCAATCAATTTATTATTTTTTTTTTTATAAAAATAGTGATTGTATAATTACATTAACATTAATAAATTGAGAAATATAAAGTCATAGACACAAATACTCACATGTTTTATGGGGTTCAAATTTATTGAAGAATCTTAATCTCAACTATGATATTAAGACATAATTCGTATTAGCCAATCATATTATTTTCATAGGTTGCGTGAAATATAAAAAGAAAATAATGTATCTTTTTGTTGAACAGAAAGCAGCGACCAATCATCTCTAAAAGTCTTGTTGGTTGTTCATATTGTTTTCTCTAAAATATGAAGAAACAAGGCAACTAGTCATGTAAATCATTAAAGAACAACATATAAACAACTAATGATGTAATAATGATATTATGAGAAGATAAAAATTAGGATTTATTTTGAATTTTTGGGTGAGAAGTTGTGTTGAATGATAATTAATAAAATATATTGGTGAGGTATTGGAAAAAAGCAAAAAGGTTAGGCGGGTGGGAGGAGGAGAGGGTCAAAGTGGTCCTGATAGGTCAAAACCTGAAGGAATCAGGACAGAAAGGTCATTTGCGTAAGAAACAAAGAACTTGGTAAGTCGAGCCAATTTTAGTGTCTGTTCCCATCCGTCCATCCATCCATCCATCCATCATCGCCTTTTCTTGAAAATCACAGCAATCAAAGTGGATGAGTGCCATCACCCTATATCATTAGATTTGCCCGCTGCCCGCACACAACTTGGCAGGTTAACTATATTCATCCTTGTAAAAAAAGTGTATGTGATAAAACAAAAATTCTCCTTCAAATGAATGGTCAATTTAGTAGGAATATAAAAAATGATATCTTACAGAAAGAATAGTTTTATTTGTTGAAGGGCAAAGGGTATGAACATGAACATGAACATGAACATCCATTAGGAATGGTAATGGCATCTTCATCTTCCAAGGTAGAGGAGTTCAATTTACATCAAACACACTCCACACACGTTACTATTCCACTCCATCAACTCCGCCTCCTCTGTAACTTTTTATATATTCTTTAAAATTTCATTTCATCATCACTCATCACTACTACTTGTACAATTAATTAATAAAATATTACCACTATCAATCTTATTATAATTCCAACATTCCAACAATATTCAAAATAAATATCATCAATCTGCGTCAGCTGAGCTAATTGTATCCATACGCTGCCCCAAGCAATCATCATCAGAAACCAACACAATTCCAAAACACACTCCACTACACCAACAATATTATAATTCACATCAACAGCAACAACCCCAAATTTCTCCTCAGACCAAAACATCTGCAAAGAAATTAAGAAATGGGTCATCATCAAATTTCAAGCATTTATTTCACTTGTACTTTAGCCTGATTTACATCAACAAGAACAGCCCTTTAATTTCTCCTCTCCAGTCTCTACCAAAATGAAAAATACACCTAAGAAATTTCACAAAAAGGGATCTATCTATCTTCTATGTATATATATACACATGTTAATGATGAAGCATAATATCCTGGTATATATATATCTTCCTCCTCGGACGCTGAACAAGTGGTGAACAATCAATCACATAGAAAGGAAGAGATTACAAGTGGAAAGAAGGAGAGAGGAGGGATGCTCAAGAATCAGAGTAATTATTATCTCTCCAGCAAAGAAGCATAGTGACACATCTACGCATGATGTAGAATCTGGCTCTTTGCTCCTTCACCAGAGCAGCACATTTTCTGGTGAAAGAGCACTTGTTGGATGCTGAGGAGGAAGAGGAAGAACGGCTTCTTCTTGATAAGCTTAAGCTGCTACTGCTGAAGGTTTGCCTCTTGGACGACGACAGCTTCCACTTGTGCGAGTACTCTATGTACATCAACTCATCTGCTCCTACTCCTTCTCCACCACTACTACTCACCATCATCACCAAATTGATTACTTTTTCAACAACAAGATTTGATTTTGATTGATTAATAATAATTGAAGCAGTTTTGTTTGGATGGAGATGTTAGAGAGAGAGAGAGAGAGAGAGAATAGATGAGTTAAGAACTGTGGTTGATATTTATAGGCTGATAGTGGGGAAAAGGAAAGATAGGCGTTGGCAATGGCAATGGCAATGGCGTGGCAGTGGGTATCACCTGCCTAGGGACACCCACCTTCCCCTTTCTTTTTCCTTTTTCAATTTTTTTTTTGGTTTCTCTCTCTCTCTCTTCTTTTTTTTTATAAAAAAAATGGGAATTATATAATAGAGTAACGGATATTGCTAAAATTTTAAAATGATTTTTCCGAATTTAGTAAAATGATGTTGATAATAATTCTTTTCTTTAAATTAGAATGTCAATATTTTTCAATTATAAGTCGGCAAGGAATAATTCAGGTTATGGATCCTTATAAATTTTTTTGCTATTGAAAGGTTTAAATTTATTCAAAGATTCTTTTAAGTGCAGACGGATAGGACTGCATTTTGTATTTATTTTATGTGATATATTAATTTTTTTATGATCAAAATAATTATAATTAAATACTATTTTGCAACATTGACCTATTAGCAAAAGATGGAATTAAAAATGAAAAAAAGAACCAAAATGAAAATTTGGACAAATATAAAAAAAATTAATAAACGTCTAAATTTTGCGAATAGGCCCCAAAAGTTTGGTGAGAGTGCAATGGTTCCCATAGTTGTTTGGATCTTGTGCAAATATTAAAATGGAGAGAGAGAATAAGACAGAATAATAACAGGTGAGGGTTAATGAGTGGAATAAATGCATAGTTTAGAAGAAATCTGAGTGACCTTATAAGCTGTGCCTGTCACAATAAATATCACATTTAAAGCCTTAACAGTGAAGAAGTAGTAGTGAAGAGTGATGATAGCAACTCAGCAGCAGATCACACTCCTTACTATCATCGTCATAATAATCCCATCCCAAATTCATTTCTTCTCTTATCTATATTCTATTCAAATCACTTTTTTTGTTTTTTTCTCATTTATAGTATTAAAGGGGTGTTTTTGCAATAATTTTAAAAATTTGTATTGAAAATAACTTGTAATTTGAACCGTAGTAAAATTTAGAGTGCTTTAAAAATAAAAATATTTGTAATTTGAATTAAGTGTTGAGAAAAACAAGTTAATAATTGGAATTAGAGTTATAAGTTTATAGCAGTAATGTAAGCAAAACTGAGACTGTGTGTTGGATTTATAAATTTGATGTTGATGCAAATAGATGATGAGGCGTTTGTACAATATAAATATGATAATAAATGTGGAGAGCACATCCGCTCATCAAAACCTTTGGACAAAATTACAAGACTTTTCTTGGCTCATGTTGATGCAGGTATTCAATGGACACCATTATTTACTGATGCACATCCCAAATCCCAATCCATCACCGCCGATGAAGAAGCTCCTACTCCTTTCTAATCATTAGTATATTCAAACTGTGAATGTGTTCCATTCTACGGTTAAGGTTTTCCATTTTGCGCCGCCTCCCACACGTGTCGACATTGTTCTTGTCTCCGGTCCTTGAGACCAAAAGTCCTTCCCTCTTTTTCCTTTCTCCCACAACCCCCTAAACTTTTATATTATAATCAAAATTTGAGATGAAGAAGCTTTTTTGCTTGGAAGATAATGTTTTTATTTAAAACAAAATTTATTATTAGTTATCAAGTAATTATGATTAAATACAAATTGATGTAAATATTCAGATTATCTATCATCAAAATTATTTTTGTCATCATAGCAAATATTTTCTAATCGTGATAAATATTGTACTTACCCACACTTGCAAAATTTATGATAAAAAATCGTTATCCAATTGTAATCAATAACTATATATTATAATTATTTATTTTTTTTAACTGTGACATCATGATGAAATGTGAAATTCCTTCAAGTGCAACTCAAGTTTGATGAGTTAGAAAAACTAATATAACATACAAAAACATTATTGTTGAACTCGAGTTATGGTCAACTTTATTAAAGTTAAAAGTAAAAATTTTAAGTCGGCTGAGTTAATCTATTGGTAGTAAAGAGTAACTTTTTAGTGTTGATTATCGCAAAAGGCTATATAAGCATTGTTTGTCTTATTATGATGATTGTAATTAAAAATCAAGTTCACATGCTACTTTACATCTCATGCAGTTTGTCTTGCAGTGACTCTCCAACGTTATCAACCGCTCAAATATTTTTTAATCAGCTTTTGAAAAATTTAACAATATTTTAGCAGAACATAAATTTTAATGTAATACCAAATAGTGCGTCCACCTAATTAAATGAATGTCGTCGTTTACTGCATTTTGTCTTCTACTTTTTTTTATTTTTATTTTCACTGAATCGGATTCTGTCTTTTTTAATCAAGAAATAGAGTTTGCAGAAGAAGGTTCTGCACATGATTCCATGTGAACATCATTTTGCTTTTAGAGTTTAGACCGTGGCTGCTAATTGGTCAAACTTGTATATATATATATATATTCATGATTTCCAGATTATGTTTTTCTTTAGGTAAATAAAAATAATTAAATTAACAAATTCAAAGTTATATGTTCAAGTCCCTTCAAACATTGAATATTTATCTTACTTTATGAGTGTGATGTTTTCTTATTGGAGCTTGGAAGAGCTCCAACAATGGGGAAAGGGAGAGACTAGAATTGTTAAGATTTTTCATTACTGTTACATAGTTATACAAGGGGCTCTATCTATGATCCTTAAAATTATCCTACTACTATACTAACCTTTTGTACCCGATGTAGAATGTTATTTAATTAGCAGTAGTAGTCCTAGAAGTTTGGGAGGCCTTCTCAAATCTCAACCCTGGCCTATGCATTCCCTCAAGGTCTTTTAGGTTGTTGGGCTCGGGAGGGATGTTGGGCTCTTTCAATTTTGAATTTGAATTAGTTATGTTCGTAAGCCTATCAAAATATTAATATAATCATATAATTTTTATTTAAAAAGAAAAAAAAAAAAGTATTATACGACACATATATGAGATGAGAATGAGAATTTGTCCAACTGTATATTACATATTAATATTTAGAATCATATTTTCATATTATGTTATGCATTTCTGTTTATATATGTAAACTAGCAAAAAATTTATGTAATGTAGAAAAATTATTAGAAGAATATAAGAAGGAATAGAATGAAAAATTGGTTGCAATTTTACTTTTTTTTTTTTTTTAACTTGCTTCGTGTGAACCAAAATTCACGTGATCAATCTTATCCTGGAAAATACATAGTGGAAGTACAATTATGAGGGAAAAGAAAAGGACAAACTCGTGAAATTTGAACAACACATGTTACAGAAAAAGAAGGTAATTTGAGCTAATTGTCCCCGCTTGTCACTTTTTGGCTACGTACGACCTGGTGCATTTTTGCTTCTTTTTTAATAGAAATTATGATTATTTAATTGCACGAGTATCAATAAATTTAAAAACTAAATTCATTCGATTAATATATTCAAATTATAATAAATTTCCAATTAAAAGTGAGATAAATACTCATTACAATACTCGTATTAATTGAAATAAATATTAACACATTTGATGAGACTCAAATCCATAATTATAAAATTTTGACATATATACACATGAATCTAGCTATTAAAATTTATATGTATTTACATTTACTTATGCATGATGTCTAAGTTATTGGGACGAGAATTCCACATGGTTGAGAACATAAAGGCTAAAACAACGGATGAACAGTGTGAGTGTGTGATGTTGAATTGGAATGGTGCGGAAGGGTCTTAGGACTAGTTAGGGTAGGAGGGGCCCTGCCGGCACAGGCAGGCCCTCTTCATGCCCATCCCTCCGATGTTTCACCATACTGACCAAATATTGACATGTATACCCAATCTTAAAATGGGCTAATGTTTTAAGACCAAATATACACTTCTGCCCATATGTTTCTCTATTTCTAGAACTTGACCCAGATGTGCTGCATTCACCCATCACTTTCTGTCAACTCACTAAATTTCAATTAGTTCAACCCCAAACTATATTAGTATTTATTTTTCAAGCAAATTGATGGAACTGATGCCTCATTATTTTAGAGGTCATCGATTTAAACTCTGTTTTATGCGTAAAATATTATTCTACTGTATAGTAGATGTTGTTTAGATTTATATAACAGAAATGTTGTTTTATTGCACAGTAGATACTGTTTAGATTTTTATTTATCAGATATTATTGATTAGGTTTGAGTTATTTCAATTAATAATAGTTTATCATTTCAAATTAAAAAAAAAAAATAATTTTGTATGGGGTTTTGTCTAAAAAAGTAAAAATTATTTGGATTAGAGTATTTATTCCATAAAATTTTTATTATGAAAAAACATGATGGAATGAATATATGTTTGGGTTAGGATAAGGTATGGTACTTTATAATAATTTTTGAATGAGAAAATATGAGAGGATAAATTTTCTGAAATTTATGGTTAGTTTGAATAAATAAAGGCTCAACCAAACAGGTCTTTCTTAGACATTTTCTATATTATGTGTTACTCTGTCAAAAGATAGAATCAATCCTTACAAATTTATCCAAACTCTAATTATAAAACATTACAAAGTGAAGTATTTTTCAGTTGAAAAAAATTGTGTGCGAGCTAATTGGCTTTGATAGGACAAAAATGATATTATAAAAATATCAAGCTATTCTGAATTGGCTCATCCTCCACTCCACCAAATCTAATTTAATTTAACAATCAAATATATAATTGCAGAAACTCAATAATAATTTAAAAGTGCTTCAACAATAATATATTTGGACTCGTATGACATCAATATTGTGAGAAGCTTTGGAGTGTTTGGGAAAACTTGTATTTCTAGATAATTGATTTTTGTAGAAAAAATTGAAATTTGTAGCAAAATTAAAAGTGGGTAGTGTTTGTAAAAAAATAAAACGCAGAAAAAAATTAAATTGAATAGTGTTTGGAAAAAATCACTTATTATTGATTAAAAACTGTTTTGTCCCAATATATTAAAAAGATACAATTTTTGGTTTATTATTTCACATATTGGTTGTCGATAATAGTTATTTTTTCATAAAAATTAATAAATTTTAATTTGATTAGTATTCATTTTTATAAAAAATATTGAAAAAATATGTTTAATTTTATAATACTCCCACTAAGTAATATAATGATTGATTTATACACAATAGTTAAACTTGCATGATTGCAAAAGAAATATATTTTAGAAATTAATCAAATAATAATATGTGAACGAAATAGTATAATTAGATGATATAGAAAATAAAATATAAAAATTTTAAATTATTAAATATGTAAAAGTGTAAATTTGATTAGTGTTAAATTATTCAAATTATTCGAAAACTCCAATATTTACTTTAAATATATAATTTTAAAAATAAATTAATAAAGATAAAGTTGAATTAAGGTTATTGTAATAAAGATAAAGTAATAAAAAATAAAGTTGGATTTATTTGTTAAAAAGTCAAAACAGCTAGAAGCACCCCAAGGTATTTTTAGCTTTTAGCCTAAAAATACTTTTTTGAGTCATTTTAAAAATAAAAGTTAACATTTCAAATATTTTTTTAAAATTAAATATCAACAAATACTTTTTCGGAGCACTCACAAACACTATTTTTATAAAAAGACATGGTTTGTAATGAAGAAGAGTACACATCATCATCAGTTGATAACAAAAGCAAAGAAAAAGAAGAGTTTACTCAATTAAAAAAGAAGCAAAAAGTGAAATGATGAAATATGTTAAAATCAATCAAACATAAAATCAAGTTGTTGCAAGAAATATTGGCCTTAATTGTCTTGACTCTTGATGCTTAAGGATGTAATAATATTAATTAAAAGATTCTTGGGTGGGCGGCATTAATGTTAATAATATATCATCATGTCATGTCATGTCATGTCATGTCATGTATGAAATAGACCCTCCGCATATATATTCTCCAATACCTTATAATTTGTCAATATTACCTCACCAGGTTTTATGCCAAACGATATATATGGATCGTGCCACATCACCATATTAATTGTATTTTTCTAAGTATTTAGTCGGGAATTTGGCTTGTGTTTATATTCAATTTAATTTTATTAACAATCAAATTAAATTATCTATATCTGTTTTTGGCCTACAACATGTAAAATAGTTTTCTGTTTTAAAGTCATATATTGTTACCAATGAAAACTCAGACAAATTAAATCAATTAAATATTAATGGTATGTTTAACTGTTGCCTTTTTTGTTAATCCTACTATCCAACAAAAGAAAATAAGACAACATAGACATAATAATTAAGAAATTTTATGCTATATTTTTAATGATAAAAAAAATTGAAAACGAAAAGTTAAATTGTTTCAAGAACTTATCACATTGATCATAAATTAATTCGTCAAACGAATTTGAAGAATTTAATTTCGTACTATGATAAATCAGAATTTTTATTTTGACAGGGATAGTGTTTACGTGCTATTGAAATTCAAATTCAAATTTGGGATTGCGTCCACCAATAATTTTTTTTCTTTTACTAAGTCGATTATAATTATTAATATAAAATATATATATATATATATATCTAACAACTATATCAATCATATACTAATATATTAAATAATTATATTTAATCAATATCTACTATTAAAGTTGAATAACACCTACTATTAAAGTACTAACATAACACCTACTATTAAAGTACTAACATCTCATATGTTGGATGAATTCAAGCACATAACCTTAAGTCATGGGATTTCAACTCAGCTAATTGAACTAAACTTCATCAACATTCACCAACACATTAAAATGACATGTTTTTTCCTGCACTATCAGTATTAGTTAGGACAAAATATCCATAAAATAAGGCAAAATTTGTTTGGTACCATAATTATGACAGGTGAAGTTTTTAGTCCTAAAACTAAAAATCACGTCTTTTTAGTCTTTTTTTTTTTTTTTTTTTGCTTTTTTAGTTCAAAAATTGCAACACATTTTTAGTTACAAGCAATGGCTGTTTAATTCCAAAACCACAACGCACATGACTTTTTGGAACTAAAAATATGTGATTATGAGCCTGAGACTAAAAGCAACACCTATCACAATTATGATATCAAAACAAATTCTACCCTTATTTTATAGGATTAAAAAGGCATTTTGATGTACTACTCACTTTGTCTCGATAACTTATATATAATATGATTCTTCCCAAATTCCAAAAAGTAGTATCGCAATATCTGTGGGTATATATGATATATGTATATATATTATTTTATTTTTTTAGACTAAACTCCTTAAATTATTATTTTATCTGATACACTAGTATTCCATAAAGATACAAAAATATTATAATCTTATATTCCAATATTTTAGACACATGCATTAAATGTGCTAAGAATGATAATTTAATTAAAAAAATAATATTAAAAGAGCAGGTAGATGAAAGTGGGCATGCTAAGCCAAATGACCCATAATTTTAGTGGCGAAATTAAAGTCTATAAGATCACGAGTTTAAAATATCCCACAAATAAATTAAAATTGCTATATTTTTAATAGTAATTACTGATTCACTTTAATAATAGCATTGAATTATGTAATATTAATTCTGAATATAATAGTTATTCATAATTTAAATTTACGACATATAATTATACTCCCTAAAATAAAAAGGAGTAGGTTGCTAAGAAATGTAAATGAGTAGTGACATAATCATTGAACGCGTTTTGGTGCTGTTGATGATTGTGGTACGAGGATGACTTAGTACTATCACAATTATATATATATATATATATATATATTATATTTTGTGTGTGTTAAAAATATATATAGGAGAAGTGATACTTATAATAGATTCATATTATATATTAAGGGAGAACAGCTTTTTAGTAACTCTCTATTTTTGGTCTCTTCCCTTTAAAAAAAATATTTAATTTATTTTTTATTTCTTTATACTCTCCTCCATCTTTTGATAGTTATTGTTTATTATTATTTTATTTTTTTTGTTACAACTTTCTTATAAATTTAACATATATATATATATTCATATACAAGCTTGTTTATATTTATAAATTATATAAAAATAATTATGAAAATGTGTAGCAGAGATTAGTAATTTAATTGAGGCAGAGGGCGGTCTGGGCTGAGGCTGAGCACTAGCCCGTGTTCGTCGGACCTCGGCTACTCCACTTATAACTACTGTCTACTCATCTGGATTCTGGATCATAGTACTATACATATCTGCATTTCCATTTTCCAGTTTTATCCCTTTGCTTGGCGTCATCGTCTTTGCATAATAATTTTTTGAATTTTTCTCATCTACTTTTTTACTTTCTCCATAACTATATCATTATCTTCTTTTATAAATTCATCAATAAGAATTGTATAAATAAATCTATACTAATATAAAACATGAAACCACTTCACACTTAGATTTGACAGTTGGTGATATTATAATTCTACTTTTAGATATTTGTATTAATATAATTATTTATTTATTTTGAATAGTTTATGTCTTTTTTTTAACTACCAACATACTATCATATTTATCCTTTGGTTTCCCTCACGTTAATCATTTGATTCTTTTAAAATCTATTTTGATTTTATACCAAAGTATTGCGTACTATGATGGCTAATTAACAATCACCCAAAATCGAATATCTTCAAAGTAAATTTGAATTGTTAAGTCCGTTGTGCAGATTTTGAATTAATTTTTAGATAAAATAATAATTTTATATATCTCATGAGCCTAAAAAACTGATATTGCATATCAGTTTGTAGATTGAGGAGAAATAGAACGGTAAATAAATCTTTTGGGAGTAAAATTATGGCTTACTTTTGTGAACCCTTACATGTATGGTGCTGTAAATTTATACACAAAGATATTATATTGTAGCATGTCCTCACCTTCTTTTTACTTGTCTGTCTGTCTTTTTTTTTTTTTTACTAGTAATAGGTAGTAAAATCGAAATTGTAAGATGTTAAAGAAATTTAATATTTGAACGTGGATCTTTAATAATAGTAATGATATTTGTTATTTGTATTTTTATATCATTTTTGAGATTTTTGGTGAAAGATTGTATACTATTATTCAATTTTAAATATGTATATATCCATCTATTACACGAAGCAAATAAAAATATGAGCTATGCACTCACACACACACATATATATGTAACATGAAAAAAATGAATATTTTTTCAACTATATAAGGTGAAATACATCATTTTTAGTTCCATGTGCTTATCTTTTCTGCAAAAATATAGCTGAATTTGATGAAATAATTTTGCAATTTATGAGATCAATTATTATAATTTCATAACTAATAGAACAAAAAGTAAGTGGTTCTATACGGCGAAAAATGCAATCCCCCAACTGTATAACATACATAAAATATATGAGCATTTGCTAATAAAATAAATTTGAACTGAGTTACTTATATTAGTGAGATGAATAAAGTAGAGAAAATTGATATCTAAGATAATTGCTCTTAAATTTTTGTAGATGAGTTTAGGGGTTTGGATTTATATATATAAAAGAAAAAGAAAGAAAAGAATTTAGAGGAGGTTTTGAATTAGGAGCAGAAAGGGAAAGGTAAAAGGGTTCTAAAAAAGGAAAAGAGGGAAGGGAAGCAAGCAAAAAATTGAAACCCTAGAGCCTCTCATCAGCCTCATATATATCAGACTGTGTGTGTGTGTGTCTGTCAAATGTCAATTCCTTCATTCGGGCCATATATCTTAGGCAAGGCTTGTGCAGGACGCAACAAATCCTCCTCAATATAATTACTCTCTGTAACTTTTCATTTTGTTGCTGCATTAATTACTATATGCAAATTGCAATTCATCATCTCTTTCAACACACACACATATATATCTCTATCTGTATAGAAACTGTGCTCTCTCAGTAACTATTAAAGTTACTGCCATATTTTGCTACCCATCGATTGCGATGCTTAACTGTTAATTATGTATACATATATATATTACCTACTTCTTATAATTTTAAAAATTAATCCATCTCTCTCTCCCCCTCCCCCTATGTGTGTGTATTCCGTTGTGTGCTTGGTGAGTGCTAATTTTATGGCTCCAACGTACCAGTCCTGATTTCTCGCATTCATTGCTTATCTCTTCATCCATTACCTCTATAAATAACAAACCCCTTTACGATCTTTATACCTCATCCCACAATTTTCAACCCCTTTTGCCCTTCTTTCTTCCTTTAACTCGCTCTCTCTCTCTCTCTCTCTCTGTGTGTGTTCTAAGCAGTTCTCAAACCCTGCTTTTGTGTTAATCTTTAGGGTAAATTTCTTTGAAGGGATGTTAACGCTTTTTCTCCAACTGGATCTCACTCATTCAGCAATCAGATGGAAACACTTTGCAGCTCTTTTCTTGTCCTTTTCTTTAAGCCCCGTTTTAGTTATCTTAAATTAGGGTTTTTGTTTGAAACTTTCCCATGCTTTCTCTCTCTCTCTCATTTATTTTCCTCTTTTCTAGTATTACATCTCGTTTATATGGATTGACGGAGATCTGAAGACACACAGTCATTTTTTGCTGATGGAGCATCATCAAGATTCACATAACTTTTTTTCTAGGGCTACGTGGAAGTGGTTTGGGGAGCCCTCTCATGGGACCCCACCTAATTTTATTTCTTTCCCCACTTTCATCACCCTCAGAAATTAATCTTGATATGAGAATCTTGATGATGCTGCAGCGGCAATGAATGGCTTTTTTTTTTCCCTCTATTTTCCTTTCTTTTTTAATTTCTTTGGGGTTACTTTTTCATGATTTCCCAAGCTCCAAAATCTTACAAGTAAATCACCACACTGTACGTCAACATGTTAATTTCTCCCTAACCATATATATCATGTACAAGAAGTCACTGTAATTTTTACAAGGTATGAATTTATGAAGTCCATATATATATATATAAGCAGATACACGAGAAAGCAAGATCCTTGTGTAATGGAAGACTTGCACTAAGAAACCCGCAGTACTTCCATGTTCTAACATTTTTCTTTCCCAATATTTGAAGATATTAAGGTTATATTCACACACATAAATCAGTAGTACTGCTCTTGCAGTCTTTTGTCTTCTAAAGTTCATCTTTCTCGTTGAATATATATATATATATAATATAAAGAAAAGTATGATAAGGCTGCAATAAACCGATGTTTTATAAGAGTGATGTATTTTCCTGAAGTTGCGCAAGAATTAATTGTACTGAAGAATCCACCTGGGGTCAGCGGATATATGCATGTCTGTACGTACGTACTGTAAAGGAAGCAATGTGTGTTGTTTTGTTGCACAATGGTTGTTTAGGTGTTGTGAAAGTTTGGGCTCCATTTATTTGCTTTATTCTCTTGACATAGATTTCAAGATGTTTTCCACTGTTTTCTGACATTCACCTCCAAATATGCTTTAGTTCACTAATGCTCTGACCTTTTTGTATATAGAGTTGTTTTGTTTTGCAGGTAAAGTGAAACTTATGATGCATGCTTGGATCTTTTATTTCTGTCACAAATTTATCACTCATTTTAGTGTAATATGTTTTGCCATTCCGTTTTAAAATTTAAGGGTTGATGATTTACGAGTTTCATGTAATCAAATTCAACAAGGATTCAGTTCAATTTATGTTGCTTCTTCAATTTTCTATTTTCTACAAATATATATTATCGTTTTTGACATGATTTGTGAATTTTATGGGTAATATGATGATTAATAGCTTCAATCATTTGCTATCTTCTTCTTGTAATCTTTGCAGTTGAGGTTGAGTGTTTTGACTGTTATATATATATTCCTATTATTCTGGCCTGAAATCATCATTTATATCAAACATATCATTTGAATCGAGCATGCCAGAAAATAATTCAAGTCGGCGACATTATATCATAATTTGGAAATTAAGATAAAATTAACAATCCTTCATTCCCCCGGGTATTAATTAGCGCCTAATACATCCAATATTTTAAATATCCATCCATGTGCTTTCACTTTCCTTCAATTCTTGAAAAAATTGGTCAAATTAATTAAAACATCCAAAGAAATTGTTTATCCAATCCATCAAACCTCAAATCTTACTTTATTGTTGAATGAAATTTTCTAAGTGCAATGATTAAGAGCAAATATCCTGTTGTTGCAATATTTAAATCATAAAATAAACCAGAGTGCAAGTCTTAATTTACTGCATGAGTATAAATCCTAAGAGAATTCCATGTTTAACGACTTAAATTACTTATCAACTATTTTCTCACTGGTTTCTCTCTTTTGGGATTTTCTTACCAAGGATATAAGATTATATTTTTCTTTTTAATTACATCAATGTAAACTTGATTAGAAATACTTACATTACAAAATTAACAATAAATTTACATTAATTGAGATAAATAATATATCGAATGGTGGTAAAATCCATAATTTCCAACTTATGAAATTTCCAGTTTAATCATTAGAACGCCCAAAAAACCCAAAAAATAACTTATAAGAAAGACAAGATTTGAATTTTATTTGAGAATGATCAATTTAGTGTGTTAGATGTCACTGGGATCACGATTTAGTGTTAAGTGTTACTCAGCTGGTCTTATATCAAAATTTCGACGAGAAATTTCACTCTCTTGCTTTGATTGTAAGTTCTAAAGAGTTTAAAAAATGTGTGTAATTGACTTCATATGAATATCAAATGGACTCAAAGTTCATCTAACTGGGAAAAAAAAAAAGAAGTTAATATTGCCTCTATATATGTTCTTCTAAAAACTATTCTAATTGCCTCCCTATCCAAATTTAAATAAGAATTCTAATATAAATAATAAAAAAAAATAGATTTTACATCCCACAACTTAGACCATTCATTGTGATTTTGATCTCAATATTATCAACTTCACCACATTACATTATTTAACTTTTAAAAAAATTGTATTTTTATTTTCAAGTGAACTCTTTGTTGATTTTTTTGATAGAGAGTGGTCCGTTAAATTGAGAGTTTGAAAGGGACAAAGCTGAAGGTGCAAAGGAGGAAAATCTATTTTTGGAAGGAAAAAAGCCACCTAAAGAGCCAAAAATTGCTAAATTGTTAGAGTTAAAGAGTGCAATGCGATGAGGTCAATAATATTAATGATAATTTTTCCTTTTTTTAATAAATGAGGGTTAATTTGAAAAACGAAAAATATAAAATATTGCATAGAAACATAATTGTTAATAATAGACTCCGTCCATTATTATATATATATATATATATCATTTTTTATTGTATTGCAAAATACACAGTAGGTGGATCAGCGTAGGATCAATACAGATCATTTTGAAAAAGTTCGATCTTCCGCTTCTTTTTATAGACTTTTAAATAGGCTCCCATTGAGTCCATTCTAAACTCAAACCTAGACCATGGATCAGCCCAGGCCAAGCATAGACCATAGTTGGATGTGCCATTTTACTTTTCTTTTCTATAAAATTTAAATGTACTTTCAAAGAATTAATGAAATTTATAATTATTATTATTAAATAAATAAATAATAAATTAAATCATATAAAAAGTTTAAGACTTAAAAAAAAGTTAAAACAATATAATAAACTTAAATAATAATTTGACTAATAAATTTAAAAACAAATTCAAAAAAGCTTCAAATAAACTTTGAAAAGAATAAACTAAGAATATTAATTAGTTAACGTACTAAAATTTGAGAAGTAGAATAATAAACATAGAAATTCCTAGAGTTTCAAAATTATAAAAAAAATCTACTAAAACAGTCAATTTAAAATAAAAAATAAAAATTATATATCTTTTATTAGTAAAAGAAAAAGAAAAAAGGGTAACAAGTGGAGGACTTGAGCTGAATTGATCCCAAGTGAGCTGGACCAAGTTATTTTTTGATCTGAGTCATGAACCAGCTCGGCTTCAACATAAGTCATGTAGCAGGTAAGCCACAAAACAAATTAAATGCAAATTATATTTGGGGGCCCCAAAAAAAAAAAAGAAAAAGAAAAAGAAAAAAAACATTCTTAGTAACGGCTAGTTGGGCCTTTCATGGTAAGAGGAGCCTAACCATGAGCTTCTCCCCCACAAGTGACCGTTGCACCATTCTTACTCAAACCAAAAACCATATTCACGCCATTACTATTTTCACCATTCTCGTAGAAAAGCCCTCTCTCTACTCCACCGGAGAGGCCTTTTCCACGAACCCTTCATCGCAAACACCTCAAATCTCAACATCCCACGAGCTCAAAACAATCAAGATTACGGGCAAACAATGGATACCAATCAGAGAAGGAAGAGTGGCATTAATCTGCCAGCATCCATGTCCGAGACCTCTTTGCGCCTCGAGACCTTCGCTTCCTCTATCAAGCTATCTTCTCCGCTTAAATCAATGTCTCCCAGGACTATCTCCAACTTGTCGGCATCCTCTTCGCCGTCCAAATCTGTTTCTAGTTGCAGCGACAGGTTTATTCCGTGCAGATCTTCGTCGAGGCTGCACACGTTTGGCTTGATCGAGAAGGCGTCTCCGGTGAAGGAGGGAGGAGGAGGAGGAGGAGGAAGCGAGGCCTATTCCAGGTTGTTGAAAACTGAGCTTTTCGGTACTGATTTTGGGTGTTGTGATTTTAATGCAGGTGGCTTGAAAGGGGGGTCGCCGATGAGCCCGAGCAAGAATATGCTGAGATTCAAGACTGAGCAGCATTGTTCAGGGCCCAATTCACCGTATTCGCCTTCGATTTTGAGGCAGGACAGTGCACTGTCTGGTGAGGTGTCGACACCACCGAAGCCGCCGAGGAAAGTGCCTAAGACACCTCATAAGGTACGTTTTGGCTTTTCTTGTATTGATGTTGCTGGTGGAGAATAGAAGTGGGATGAAAGATCTTGCTTTCGTGAGATTTTCTTTTGTTGCTTGAGAACCCTGATGAATCATGGCAATCCATGAACGAATCTGCTTTAATTTGTGAGTAATAGTTGATCGCGGACAAGCTTTTACTGAGCCCCTAAATTTCTGAAGTGCTCTATTTTGTAGAAGGCCTTAATGTGTTTGTATATGTCACAAAGTGTCAATGCTAGAATTAGTTCTTGGGGAAAAAGTTGCATGAGGTACATAGGTTAAATGCAAGAATGGCAAGATCAAACCTTTCTTGTTCTTTTCACAATCTGACTTGTCAAGTTATGGTATTTGTATTTTGTGCTATAAGATAGTGAACAAATCAAACTTCACTGAGAACCATATACTGTTGAACCATATAAGAATCTCTAGTGAACTACTTGGGTCGATAATCTTGTTTATTTCCCATCTATTCCACTCTGCTTTTCCATGAACTGGGATAGACCTTGAGCCATACACATGAAGTTGGAACAGGCAGATTTTTGGTTAACTAAGAGTGCTACGTTGCAGGTTCTGGATGCACCAGCGCTTCAAGATGACTTCTACCTCAACCTGGTTGACTGGTCTTCTCAGAATGTCCTCGCTGTTGGATTGGGAACTTGCGTATATCTATGGAGTGCTTCAAATAGTAAAGTGAGTTGATTTTTCTACTTCCTTTGAATACATACTTTTAGTACTTATTTATCTATTGGTATCTAACAATTGTGCCACAAGTTTATAGTTTACCTATATTTATTGCATGCATAATCATACTTAGAGATCATTGATTCACAGGTAACAAAATTATGTGACTTGGGACCTAATGACGGTGTCTGCTCAGTCCAATGGACACGAGAGGGGTCATATATATCAGTCGGCACGAATCTTGGTCAAGTTCAGGTATATCCCCTTCCTTGTGTGTAAGAATTCATCTGGCTGAAACTCTTTGGTGCCAAAATAGCATTAAAAAGCTATTTGAAAGACAAAAAATATCTGCTTCATGCTTAAGGTTTGGGACGGAACTCAGTGCAAGCGTGTTAGAACAATGGGAGGACATCAAACCAGAGCTGGAGTACTGGCATGGAGTTCACGCATATTATCCTCTGGAAGCAGAGACAGAAACATACTTCAGCATGACCTTCGTGTCCCAAGTGATTATATTAGCAAGCTTGTCGGACACAAATCAGAGGTAAAATCTTTTAAAACATATTCATCTCTGTACATATATAGGATTGTTTCACTTCATTACTAAGACCGTCTAAGGTTAACGTATGTTGTGGACACTTTAGGTGTGTGGACTGAAATGGTCTCATGATGACCGAGAACTTGCATCCGGTGGCAACGACAATCAGGTAACCATTCGTTAATGTGATAATTATTTACGAATTATGCTCCATCAAGAGTTATAGCTGAACAAGGTTAAATTTTTGTGTCATGTTGAGGGATTCAGCTGTTGGTGTGGAATCAACATTCCCAGCAGCCTATTTTGAAACTGACAGAGCATACAGCTGCTGTAAAAGCCATTGCTTGGTCACCTCACCAGAATGGTCTTCTGGCATCAGGAGGAGGAACTGCAGATCGTTGCATTCGATTTTGGAATACTGGTAGTGGCAATCAACTGAATAGCGTGGATACTGGAAGCCAGGTATAATCAGCATTCTCGTAATGTTTTATGTATAGGGTGTACTTTTACTAATGCTAAGCTAGGTTTATTGTAAATAAAAGAAACTGTTCCAAAATTAATTATGCTAAAATGTTTAATCAAGGAGTTAAAGGAAGTAACATTCATTTGATTCACTTGTAGGTATGCAATCTAGCCTGGAGTAAAAATGTGAATGAAATAGTCAGCACGCATGGATATTCTCAAAATCAAATAATGGTGTGGAAGTATCCATCTATGTCAAAGGTAAAATGAATGATTTCTTTATCATATTGTACTTTATTGTTTAAGATTTTTTTAAAGAAGTTGCAGTAATGTGATTTTGCTTAAATTAAATAGGTCGCAACTCTAACTGGACATAGTTTGCGAGTACTCTACCTGGCAATGTCTCCTGATGGTCAGGTATTATCATACAGTTGCATTCGCAGCTCAAGCAGATTCATTGCCACATAGTTTACTTGCCCTTCTTCCCCTGTGATCTGTGAGTCAAACATTAAGCTCTTGAACTTGCATATATGCAGACTATAGTTACTGGAGCAGGGGACGAGACACTACGATTCTGGAATGTTTTTCCATCCATGAAAACACCCGTAAGTGAAATTATTATTGACTTTTGTTGAGAAAACTTCAAGATTTATTTGTCAAAATCCAGAGTTGACATACTTATCTTCTATTTGTAATTTCAGGCACCGGTGAAGGACACTGGCCTTTGGTCTTTAGGCAGAACTCAAATCCGATGACAGATGCTAGTAAATCATACTGTAAATTCCAGATAATACAACCCCAAATGGCAACGACGAGAAGAGAATTAAATATCTTTTTATGTTCTTTTCCATTTTTTCTCGGGAATTGTAAAGTGAATTTTTCTTCCTTTTCCTTCCCCCAACTTGTGCAGGAATTCTGCGATATTAATACACAATGAAGACCACAACAACACAGGAAACGAGTTTTGAATATGCATACATAATCAAGAATTATATAGCCCAACATCCATCTACATGATTTTTCATCATCTTTTCTCAAGTGTCATCTAGAGCTGCTTGTCATTCCAATATGTTTCTAAAACCACAAAAGAATCGGCTAATATTCTGGGCACCCAGAGCAGGAAAGTGGGAGACTTTCAGAACCTTCTTTCCATGTGATCTCAATACATTCTACACTCACTTTACATTGAGATCTCTGCAAACACAGTTTGTTTAGTTGCAACTGCTCCAGGACATGTTATCTTGCATCATCAACTTAATACACCTCTGACATTTGCTTCATCAAAGCATTCTCACCAAATGTAATGTTTTGGAGTACTTAAGGACATTAAGCAGGTTCTTGTTTCTATTCTCTAACCCTATATTGAAACCCCTGACAAATCAAATAAATTTCCCTGGAACACGACCTAGTTGCTTTAGGCCTCAACCATGATGCCTTTCTGAAAATTGGTTTGCATATTTGGCTGAATTCTGCGAATAATGAAAGACAGTAACCAGCTGATCATCAGAACATACTAAAACAGATAAGAAAAATACTTTTTCCAGGATCCAACACCAACCTTTTACGTCTTCACTTTCCAGAAGCTTAATGATGAGGTGGCCCCCTGGTTGCAACACACCATCAATACCTAAAGAAGACCCAGAGCCATCTGATTGCACTTCCTCGAATGCATTATTTACTGTGCGATCATGGGCAGCCTTCCCTACGGCCAAATCAATTGCTCGCATCCCCAGTTCAGCAGATAAAGCTGCATCTCTAGTTGTGATCCCAGAAACTAAGGGACACATATCAGAGAGTACGACGGAAAAACCCTTTTGCTGCAAACCAAAATCAAATGTATCAACCAAATACTCACTCATAAAGGAAAAACAAAAAATGATAAAATTTGAAACATCAAAAAGAGTCATTTTGTGAAGAAAAATACAACACTCAAAAGAAGACCGGCATCTACCTGAGGCGAGAGTGCTCTAACTTGCTCCCTTGGTAGATTCATTACATCAGCACAAACTGTCGTAACCCTTTCATCACAGTGCATTGATGGAACCTTCACCTTCTGCTCTGCAGCACACCCACATAGATCAATGATTTGTACAGATCTTTTATCATTATATTAATAACTAGAGCATTAACCAAAAACTATGACGTTTTTCTCTTACTGGATATCCATAACAAAGGTTAATACAAACACACACACTGCCAAAATGGGGAGTTATACATATATGAAGAATTACCTTAACATCAATTCCCACGACAACTCCACCCTTCCCCAATGGACCCAAGTTCTGACATGCCACCTGCATTACCACATAACAGAGATCCAATTACATTTTCTCTTTGTACACAAACCATATCTGATCATGTAAAATCGATTATCACATCCATTTCTAGACCTCAATGCACGTTGTAATGCCACCAATGGCAAGCAAACATACAGCTGGTTGCACACAGAGATAAAATGTAAGGGGGAATTACCCAGACATCTCATAAAGTAATGGCTTGACTATTGGGCAATGGATTTAGTTTCTTAAAAAGTGAAATTTTTTCCTTAAGATGCCTCAATATCAAGGGACTTGTATATGATTACCCCTATAAGCAATCATTATGATATGGTGTACCTGAAGCCAAGCACCAGGAGCACAACCAAGATCAAGAACAGAAGAACCAGGTGTTATGATCTTGTACTGCTTCTGTATCTGAAGCAACTGCACTTGCCAATATGAGTTCCAAAAAGAATAAATAAATAAATAAGCAACTTTTCCAATGCCCACAAACTATTTGACAGAATTCAGATGTGGACTTGTGTCGAATGTGTGTGGTGTGAGCAAAGAGATTTGGTTGATATGAAATATACAAATGGAAAGAAGAAAAAAGAGGGAGACCTTGAAGGCGGAGCGGGCAACATAACCAAGGCGCTGAGCTTCTCTATAGAAGAAATCAGGCGTTCCACTCATTCTTGGGTGTTTGCAGCAGTTGAGATTATTGAAAAATGATAGAGGGCTTTGTTAGGGTTCATTAAGGGTGGCCGACCCCACCATGAAGAAAACAGTGCGTCAACCATATATAAAACAAAATTTGTTTCTTTTTAATTTAGTAATAATAAAAATTTGTTTCATAAAAGAGAGAAAGAGAAAAACAATGAATTCATACCTTGTTTGCTTCCATTTATTCATTCTTTTTTAATCTTCATTTCAATTAAAATATATTTTAATTAACGTATAAAAATTAATGTTTGAACCCCCAGACCCTCCCATCTTCGCTTCAGGCAGACGGAAAAAGATGGAAGGCAAAATAACATCCACCTCCAACCACGACGTGCTAATGGAAATCCTCCTCCTCCTGCCTGCAAAATCCCTTGTCAGATTCAAAGCCGTAAGCAAACACTGGCGCTCTCTTATCTCCACACTCTCCGCCACCGCAAACCGCAACCTTCTTTCCTCCTCCGCGCCGCCCCATCTCTATTCTTCTACTTTAATTCCACAAGTAAGAAATTCATTCAGTTCCATTTAAATTTAGCTCATCCCAAGATCCTGCAAGCCTTTTGTTGCTCGAGTGTGGGAGCTCTTTATCTGTTAACAGAGATTACTATGTCTACAATCCGACCACCGGGGAATCGAGGAAGTTGTTGCTTGAGAAGGAATCACTTTTGGGCCTACAGTTGGACTTTGATCCTTCGAAATCACCTCATTACAAGGTTATTTGTGTGCGTGTTGTACCTTGGAAATTGCTGAAAAACACATGGGTTGTGAGGTTGGCATTAGGATTGTTGGGACATTCTAAATCGGAGTGGGGTTGATCGAAATTGGATTAATATACTTAATTAGTATATAATCAAGAAAAGTGAGCAATTTGAATAAGAATTTTTGTGGACAAAAAAACCAGTGTCATAAAGGGAGCAACGAGGAAAGTTTTTGTTTGAGGGCCGAAGATTTCTGGACACGTTCTTTAGTTGGGGCTTAGGGCCAAGTGACTACGACATTTATCCGCCCACTATCAGCAGGTTTGGTCCGACGAATGATGAACATCATTGTAATGCTTGGTTTTCCTACTCATTGGACCAGCAATTGGTCTCCACACAAGGAAGGTCCAACAGCCTTGGCGCCAACAAATTTAAGCCCATGTCATCAAAGTATTACTTATAAATTTTTCGAAAATTTTATAAGATAACAATTAATGATATTGTCACTATATTTATGTTATTATTGTAACCGTGTCATTATTGAGTTATAACAATAATTTTACTACTAATAATTGCATCTAAGATTTTAAAACTAATATTTAATATTTTATTACTAAGAAACTTATGCTTCAAGTTTTGTTTGAAAGTTAATTTATGTTTGTTGTATTTTGCATGTGAAACAATAGATATATATATATATATGTATGGGTAACTGCAGTTAGAAGCAATCTTGAACAGAGTGCAGTGTAAGTAAAGGTGTATGTATGTGTGAGTGTAATTATTTTAAAAACTTTGTACACAAATTAAAGTGTAATACTACAAGTGATGAGCAGCTGTTGTAAAATAAGGTTGGTGAGGTGGAGTGGTGCAAGCAAATCCACTGTATCTGTATGTATGGATAGATAGATAGATAGACATATGTAGATGAGTGTATGTGCATGTGCGTACAGTTTCTTATAATAATAAAAGAAGTGCAAAAGAATTTCTTATATTTTAAAACTTTTTTGAAAGAGGGTAAATTGCATCATTTTAAGAGTAAATTACACTTAATTATTTTTCTACTTTTTTATTAACAGTGGAGTGTGTAAATTGTGTTGTTAAGAAAAAAGGAAAATACCTTGCTTGTATATATGACCAAAAAAGAAAGAAAGAAAGAAAAGCAGGCGGTGGCCAATCATATGTCAGGGGAATAACAACAGTTCACATGCTCCAACGTGCGACTTCAAATGAAATCACACTCACACTCAGATCTAATCCCACAATATATTACTTCTTTAACCATTTTGCCACACTGACATTAATATTAATATTTAGTTTATATTATTTATTTCTTTGAAATCTGTTCAAATTCACCCTTATGTTTAGATGTGATGTGAGAGTTAAAATTAATATTGATAACTAAGCAACTAATTTAGATATAGTGGAAAAGTAAATAGAAGGGCAGCTGAGGGCTGAGGCATTGATTGCTGTTAAAACCACATTTATTTTCCACCAATAATTTACAAAAGAGAAGAATGTCTATTTTCCAAGTAATTGAAAGAGTAGGGAAACAAATGAGTGTGAGATATTAGCTACAATCAAACTTAAGCATTACACCTTTTTTTACAACTCCAATGTGATCAACTTTCCTATAACAGTAAACTTTTTACACTTTTGACAATCACAACTTGTGATCCTTCAAGCAACTCCTACGCTCTCCTCACTTCTCAGGGACTCCACCGACGGTGTATGCTTCCCCTGTTGTTTCGACTGATGCTGCGACCAATACGAGTGAGCAGATAAGACTCGGTCCAAGAGCTCCTGTGGAACCGGCTCGCCCCGTCTCTGCTGAGGAGATATGCTTGCTGTATGAACAAGGGTCTTCCATTTGTCCTGCGTAAACAACAAGAATCAACATCACATGAATCCAAGCTTGCTTACTAATTTGATTAATTCAACACATCTTGATGCCTCAAGGTATATCCACAACCACCCATGTGAATGATTCCCTTGGCTTTTTCATCTAATCATATCAATCCTAATAAGATTTGCTTAGCAATATGTTATGCCTAAAAGCATGTGCACTCCAACTATTATAATGCAAATCATCCAGCTTTTTTAAAGGAAGGTAAAACGAAAACACAGATTTTCTACCTTCAAGTCCACGTATGTTCTGTGATCTGCATTCTCAAAAGCACCTAGTTTGACATCACGCCACCTGATAAGCAGAAACCCAAGTATAATTAATTATGTAACGGAGTGGATATCGGAACAAAATCTCAATGATTTATATTTCATATTGTGCCTGGACTATGTTCTTACCTTCCGGTGCCAAGTTTTTCAACTGCTGCAACAAGGGCCTCGACTTCTGCTACTGAAAACGGTCTCCTAGTTCTACGCTGTGAAATTTCAGTACGTTTAGGTTTGGGGTTCACTGGGACTATTGCAAGAGCCTCCGCGTTCATTGGAGGGACTGGAACCAATGCCTTGGAGTCGGGAATTGATGCATCATTTGGTTCGTTTTTAGGAGTCTGTGGGGAGAAATTGAGGTTGTCGTTGTCCATAACATCATCGAATTTGTTGACAACAGGGGGATCAACCGCACCATTTCCAATCCCTGAATCAGTCATTGGAGTAGCAGGAGACCTGGTGAGCAAAATATACAAGAAGTTGGTCAGTTGAGAAATGGAAATTGGTCGACCAGCTAATGTTAGAGCTCAAATGATAACTTTCAACTGAAAGATAACTTCTGGAATTTATGTCTATTTGAATTTTGAAACAACAGAAAAGCTCTTTTAATGTGCAGCCATAGAAACACTGAAAGAAATTCACTCAGGAAAGAACCGAGTATAAGATGATCTACCGCCATTTCAATTATAAGTTAAAGCTGGAGCGACTAAAATCTTTGAGGAAAAAGCTAAGAAATTCATTGTACCTAGGCAACTCTTGATCTGCATCACATGGCAATGCCGACGGAAGTTTTTTAGGAGCCATGGATGGGGAAACATGTGAAAAGCTTGGCTCTAATGTAAAACCCAGAGTGTCAAGGTTGCTACTCTGAGAAATACCAGCCTGCTGCAAAGTTCTATTGTCATCTCGGACCTTCTTTCCTTGAAGAACTACACCAACTCGAATTCCATTCCCAAGAATAGCAGTAACTGCCTCCATCACAGTTCTCTGAAACCATAATCCTTATCTACTCAGATTAATATAGCATACGAAGAGTACAATCTCAACTAGTGCTATCTGAAATACATCCCAACACCAAGATAGAAATGTCTCTCAATGATTCATTCTCAAACAGCAATTTCATACCTAAAATTTCATTTCAAATGATTTATGTCCCACCATATGCAACAGTACGAACCATACATTTCATAATATATAAGACTGGAAATGTGAGCAAACACAAACCTTGAGAGAACCGACACTTGCAGTTTCTGGGACCTCAATGTAAAGTTCTGGCACCCTGAAGGACTTAATGCTAAATTTCACTGAGGAGGAGATAACAGTAGAGTAAGAACTTCTTCTATATCAATAAATAAGGATAAAACTGAAAACAAAATTCTAGTACCATGAGAATCCTTGGCTTTTTGATGACCTCTGACTGTAGCTGACGTACCACTTGCTGCAATAAATTAAAAGAATCATTTAGAGATACTGCCAACACCAAAACTTCAGATTAAAGACATGATAGAGCACCTCTTTGCAAGATGTTGGCCGAGCTACTCTCATTGTCTATCTTCGTCCCCTTCTCAGGTAAATTAGAGATGCTATCACTGCTGGTATCCTGATGATATGCAACTGCGAATGTGTGATCAGACAGCTTCCTTTTCTTGATAGGTGCTTGTTGGAATCTCTCTTGTGTATAAATTCTCTTTCTATACTGGTAAAAGGACCTGATTCCCTCACCTGAAAACAAAACAATGGAAGGAGGACAATCATATAATCATGGGAACAGATTACATATAACACCAAAAGAAATTTAGCACATTAAACTAAGATAAGCATGTAACAGCCACTTACTATAAAGTCCACAACCCTTCAGCTTTGGAGCTACTTTCCTGTATTTGGACGTCAGCATCTTCCTTATTCTACGGTGTCCAATACGTGGTTGTGGCCTAAAGGGCCTAACCCTGGTGCTAGATTTATTGCACCCAAAAGAATTTTCGTCGTCATCTCTAATTCCTAATTTTACATTATTCCAGTGCTTTTGCAATAAAGCATCAGGAATGGGGTCCCTATACAAGGGCAACTGTACACTACCCTCTGATTTAATTAGTAGATTAGTATTCACATCTTCTTCAATTGGATCCTTTACAGTGGATGTGTCAGCCAAAGATGAGTCAATTATCTGATTATTATCATCCTTCGCATGCATTTCTGCTCCACCCTCTACCTTACAGTTTAAGCTATCACCAAAACAGATGGAACCCTCAACTTTAGAAATGGTATTTCCATCTGCATTCTTGACTTCACTGGTTCCTAGTTTTATGTCACAATCAACTTTCTTTCGGATATCAGAAGTGGCACGTACAGAAGTCTGTTCCAAGGCAGAATTGTTTTCTAATTGATTTTGCTCTGGAACGGAAATTTCCGGAATAAATGCACTCTCAGCACAACTTCCATGGTCAAAGCTCTCCGATTTCAAAGCTTTATCATCTAAACTCTGCTCCTTCTTGTTTCCACCTTGGCAAATGCCCGGCTGGAATTTCCCGTTGGCTACACTACTGGAAGCAGAGCTTTCACTCTCCTGTAACAACTTACCAGCTACAGCTGCAAGTAATTCAAAGGCACAAAGTTTACTGTCTTCAATCGAATTCTTGTGTGGGCTTCTCCTCTGGCAAGAGTAACAAAGAAAAGGGGCTTGGTTATATGCTGAACAATATTGAAGGCAGAAACCACATAATTCAAAAATATGGTTACCCTAATTGATCTAGGAGCTCTGGGAATAATGGGGGCTCGGTAGCCATTGAATCCATAATCCAGCCTCTTCTTTGACACCATATCTTAGGTCGCATGCCAATATGAGATCATCAAATTCAGTAATGTGATGTTGCAAAACCTCAATCTGTATCAATAAGAAAACAAACAGTGAAATTCTAAGATCACCAAACAATAAGACTTCAACACATGTAAATCACACGGAAGAAACGCCCAAAAATGCAGTGTGATCACCCAAACAAGGTGTCCATTTCAAAAATCAAATTATCCATGGAACACAAAAAAGCACTGATGATGTGTCTTCTTCTAACAAGCATTCTGGAAAAACTTTGATCCATGATTTTCTGTATTGACCATAGAGGAAACCCAAGTATGAAAGCCTCAAATTTTAGACACAATTTCCGGTGTTATGTACAGAACATAGGAAACTAAAGAAAAACTAAAGACCATCAAGAACTCAGATCTATTTTAACTTAGAGACAAATAAATGACCACCAAGAACTCAGATCTAAAATCAAAGTTAATGATGTCCTGAAGAAAGAGAAATTTTTGCATTTCTGCTTTCACCAGCATTCAACTTAATTACAGAATAAAAGGGCTATCAACAGCCTTCATGAAAGAACTGAAGATCATATAATTCAAGTATAAGATGCTTTCAAAAGACAAGATTCCCAATAATTCTCGCAGTTGACGGAAAGCTCCATCTGCAAAGCTTCCGTTCTATGTGACAAAACAGATGTGCACGAGAAATAGCAGAATTCCACATTCATCAGATCCAGCTACATGATTCTGGAGTCCGATCAACTGAAATTCAGACCATTCAAGTTACAAAAACGAAAGAAATTAACAACTTGTTATTTTTCCTCAATGGTCCTTTTTTCTTTAAGAAAGAATTGCAGAAATCAGCAAAATCAAAACCAAAAATCCAAATCAACTGCTCAAAAACTCTCATTTTTTTTTAACTTCAAATCAAAGCAATCAAAAATAAAATTACACAGTCGTCAATAATTGGATCAGATCTCAGCAGGATCAACTTGAATTTCCACAATTCCTCGTGAAAATCAAATCAACCAACCCAAAAAGGTAAAAAAGATATGGAAACAGAAATCTTTCTAAAACCAGAAAAGAACCCGCATCAGAAATTCAAACCCAGAAATCATATAAAAAAGAAAATAAAGCCGAAAATGGCAGTAATATTTTGAACAGAGCAAATGAATTACCTGTCGATGGATCCACTAGGGAGAGGAATTCTTCCACACGTCTACTTCCTTTTCTTCCCTTTGTTTCTATACAGAATACTAACAAGAATTTCGAATTTACGTCACGGAAATAAACTAGTACTGCATTAGAAAAAAAGAAAATTAAAAAATGCGAATTTTCGTTTGGTTCTTGTTTATATATAAAACCTCTTGTGGGTTTGGGTTTGGGTTTGGGTTTGGGGTTTGGTGGAAAAGCAAAGCAACCAACTACAATTACAATCAATTACAATTACAAACCATCGCTAAAACCCCCCATTGTGGTTTTATAGTTAAACTTGAACAGCAGGTAGCAGGGACATAATTGTCCGGTCAAAAGTTGTCCAATGGGATTGGGAATGAGAGATAGAGAGAGTCCGGAGGATATGTTTGGAAACTCGGATAGTTGCTCGGCCCCACCCCGCTTCCTAACTATTCTCAACCTCTTACATTCATCAATTATCGATCCAAATACATTTTTTTATTTCATTAAATACAAAAAATAATATATTTATTAAAATTAATCTTACACATGAATCACTAATAAATTAAAAGCTTGTGAATATAACTATATTTTAATTAATGCATATTTTCTCAATCACGCATGGAGTTTTAATAAATACTAGAGATCTGCCATTTATTTATGCTTGTGATTTTATGTGTGAATTTTTCAATTCGATCATCATCATAATGGTGTTTGATAATTTTAATTCCAAATCATATTTGGCATTTCGGATTGTTCAAACATAAATCATATGAACTAAATAGGGTTTAGAACAATAACATTTCATAATAAATCTGAACATAAGTTATAGAATTCACGTTCAGTCAATTACGAATAAATATAAATAAATTTTATTATAGAATTCAATAATTATTTTAAACATGAACCAGTCACAGATTTAAAATATTCCAATCGGTCATGATTTAACAAGGCAAATTAATATGTCACAGTTTTTATATCCCATTTTTGCCATACCAATGCATTTATTTGGGAAATTCTTATCCAAAAGGCAACAATAAAATAAAATTAGAAATACTCCTAAAAATACATATATATGTATGTGGCATAAAACCAGGTGGCAGAAGATTCAATATGACATAACCGGCTAAATAGACCATATTCATCGTAACCCACAATGAGTTATGAATTCAAATTTTATTAAATGTGTGAATATTTATTTTATTTTATGTAAGTATTTTTAATTTATTTATTATTCTTGCTCATATTAGTATATTATTTGAATTGATATATTACTCAATTTATCATAATATTAATATAATCATCATATATATATATATATAATTGGCGCTTAAAAAAAACATAACCCACCACAATGAGTCATGTGGACGTTACTTTTGTAAGATGTAAGTCCGAAATTAATTCATTAAAGTACGGAATTGGTAATCTCGAAGCTTACTCAAATTAATAAATGAAAGTGTCCACTCCAAAGTCTGGAATCTTGATAAGAACAGCCACCTTAAATTGGAAACTTTGGACAACTTCTCTTTTCTCTTCCAACCACACACACAGTATCCTCATACTTAATTTGCAAACCAAAATTGAAACATCAATTCAATTAAGAGGGTATTTGGGTCAATTTGTAAGTTTTTAAAAATATTTTATAATAATATATTTAAGAGTTTATAAGATTTAAAATTACCAAAAAAAAAAAAAGAAGAGAATTTCTAACTTTCTTTCAAGAGCTTAAAAAAGTAATTTTTTTTCTTAATTTTGATCATATTAGTTATAAAAATATGAATTTAATATTTTATAAGTACTCCCCTAATCTTATTTAACTCAAACCCCTTAAATTTTTATTTTTTAAAAAATAAAATATAATATTATTATAAACTTTAAATACATCTTATAGAATATATGAGTATATTTCAAAATAACATATATAACCAAGCACCCTTTAAACCATAGGCAGTCTACTATATATCTATTTACGAGCACTTGTTATGGTCGCATTGCACATGCAATTTATTATACCTGCATATCAAAAAATCATTAACATTTCAAAATATTAATATTTATTTATCTTTTTAGACGCTGTGTATTACACATGAAGGTCTCGTTTATGTCATGAGTCAACTAATTATTGGGTTTATGACATATAAATTGAGCCTCAAATGTAAAATATATAGTGTGTTATGGTAACATAAGGTAGTTTAGTATTCTAATTGATCCATTACTTATTAACAAGTTGATGCAGCATTCAAATGAAGTAAGTGAAGTTGACGTCTATATATGAATTTGTTTTACTATTTATCATGTATTTGGTAGTATATATATTGTTTGAGGGTAAGGTTGTACAGCCAAAAGAAAAGAATATGTGAAAATGGTGTAATTATTATGAGAATAATAAACTATATTCCAAGAGTGCAGCCTAGTATAGAGCCCCAACCCCCCCATGCCCATGTGCTCATAACTCATAAATATTATTATCAATTTTTTTTATTTTAAAACCCCAAAACAACAGACACATAAAGAGAAAAGACAAGATCCAAAACACAGAACAAACGTGATAGGATGGAGTCTTCACGGCGTTATGGGGATGAAAGAAGAGCCAATAAAATTAACGGCGTCAGTTAGGGGAGTCGCCTACCAAAACGAGTGGCTATCCTATCACCATTTCTCTTTCTTTTTTATCCGGTTGTCATAAGAAAAAGTGCTCTCCCGCCACCGCTGCTTCCGGTCACTACTTCTTTTTATTAACCACATGCCCTTCCTTCTTCCCCTATCCCTCCTAAATTTTATTCCCAGCTTTTATTTCAGTGCAAGGGATTCGAGGCAAGCCACCTCTTCACCCAAACAAATTTATTTTTGTGATTGTGTGTATATATATATATATATATATATATATATTTGAATGTTGAAATAAATTTGTTGTATCTATCTTGATTAAAAAAATTTAATTTTTTATTTGTCCCCAAACTCATAAATAGTTTAATAAGTCTAATTTAATTTTAACTGAATCAAATATTATTTGAACCAATGTCCTGACTATCCCAACTAAGGAGATTTAATTTCTATGAAATGAAATGTGATTTTGGGCCTGAACTTGGTAGCATAAATAAGTAAGGAATGTTGGTTATTTAGTCTACTTTGGGTTTCTCTTTTATCTGATTTCAGAACTGCAATTGATATTGAAATGGGGTGGGTCATGTTATGAGTGTAGGCTATGTCTGATCCACCTTCTGAAACGCTAACACCAGAGGCCCACTGTTTTGTTTGAAATATTTTCTGAATGTGCTAAAGGTACGTGCTTTTGGGTTCTGTTACGCTGACTAAATCACAAATCAAAATTTTCTTTGTATTAAAGCAATGGGATCATCACAAAAAATACAATTTTCACCAATTTATGCAAGGAAAAAGTAATTTGTCAGCTTAAATTGGATCTTTTCCTGTCTATTGATTGGATTAAGTTAAATTGTCATTTTGAGAATCACAAGAGATAAATAGGGAAAAAATAAATTATCATAGACGTCAATAATTTGTTTATTTTTTCTTTTTTTTTTTGTAGAAGCAATAACTATATTATTATATTAATACATTAATATGTGCTGAATATTTTTTAAAAACAATCAAGAACAAGCAAATATAAGTTATAATAAACTCATATAAATAGAGTAAATATCTATACATCTAAGTAGAATTTAAATTTATGACCTCATTCAAGTTTGTTGGAGGACTTTAACTTAGAAAAGAAAGAGTTGGTGGATTAACTTTACCAACTTTATAAAAAAATATTGGCCCGACATCTGACTACTTGTCAAAAAATGACTTTAAGATTGTTTTGATAATTCTTTTTTTTTTGGATTATTTTGTATGTGGTAAAGAATGACGTTTTTGAGCCTCACAAGTAAATAAATAGAATAAAATCCCACCAAAAACGCACATAAAAAACTCAGGTCAAACTCTTCTGGAATTTCATTATTAACTACTGTTCAAATTCCACACCAACAGCAACACTGAATCAAATGGAGTTTGCTTCTGCTCAGAGTCAAATCAAGAAACCATTTGCAGATGATAATGCACATAGAATATGAGGAAAAGTAAACTACAGAAGGGGTTTGCGCTAATCCATGAGGCTTCTTGTTTCTGAAAATATTAAACAAAACAAGATTGACCGCATGTTACTCTTGCATAAATTATACCGATGGCCTGAAGTTGATCAACCACCACCAGAAACCATTGATGGATGTCAACCTCTAACAAGAATTGTTATCACTTCTAGAGCATTATGTTGCATTCTATTCTTTCAACAGATGATCTTCACTAACTACATGAGAATATCAGCTTGGCTGTTACATCAAGAACAAAGGGCGTTCTTTCTTCACAACCTCCAAATCTTCCTAAGAATAAGCATGCATGCATGGCCCACAGATTTTCTAACGAATATAGCACTTGAACGCTCTTTTCCCTGATTGAACATCAAGAGAGCCGAACCATGTATGTTGACGTCAGTCTAATGCATGAAATATAAGGATCCGCAAATTTGCTTCCAATACATCAGATCAGCCATATGAGCATTCTTAAAAGACATTACTTATTCTTCATGCACTAACTAAACAAAATACTGAATGAAAAAACTTCTATACATAACTAAAATACATTTTGGGTTTCAGTAAAATATTCATGTCTACAAATGGATCAGTACCTCAGTTATCAACGGAGAAGTTGTTCATATCCTACAAGTGATGCAGAAGCCAGCATGGCCCATAGCTGGTGATCAGGCCTTTCTTCATGCCACAATGAATTACCTTCAATAAACTGGCGTCCAAGAAGAAAGTGCATATACAATTCGTCCCTTCCACCCCTGCAACAACCAGTGACCATCTTCATCGATCACGAAATCTTTATGGTAGGACTTAACTCTGTCTCTTGCAATTCTCATTATCTCCTTGTCTAAAGGAAGCTGCTCAAAGCCAGCCCTCATATTCCGAACCTGCCATTGCTTGTACGTTTCTGGCCTCTCTATCCTCTCAGCAGCCTCACATGCAATGACGTTCATCGCCTCCCGCCCAAATACTGTTTTTTCGAGCAACATTCTCTCATGAATTTCTCGGGGAATATTGGCATCAAGCATATCAAAGAAGGATGAATAATGAAACAGTGCCTCGCGGAATCTTGTAATGAAGAAGGGGGCATTATACGCACCATTCACCACTCCCAGCACAAAAACAGCAGGATTCATCTTCCTGATAAGATTCAAAACAATATTTCTAGGACTGTTTACTATCACAGTTTCATCTAGCAGATTCCTAAATCTATAAAGACAGTTCACCACAAGCAGCTCATCCTCCTTGATCTTAAGATCTTCAAGTTTAATTGTTTCCCACTTCTGAGCTATAGCATTGAATTCAAAAGGAACTTTAAAAGTCTCAGCGTAACTAGCCAAGCGCCTCCCTGTCTCTTCAACCCTTTCTGATGGTCGAAAACCTGGACATGGAAGATCGATTCCAGTAACACGAAGTTTGGGGGGTCCACCAGGTCTAGATGAGAGACGTTGTAAAAAACAAGGCCACTGGAAACCATAGAGAATACCGAAATCAATAATATGGAGCTTTGTGACTTTCTCAGCCACATTCATAATGGTCTTATTCGAGAAGAAATTGGAGATCTTCCTAAACGGACAGGTGGCAAGATATATATGATAGGCTTTCAAGATGTCAGCTGCAGACGTAGGCATATTAATAAGGGATGTATATATCTGAGTCCCAGATCCAGCCATACGTGCCTCAAGCCCATCAGCAAAGTAATGGGCAAGTCTCTGCATTCCGTCTCCTGTTGGAGTAGCATGCTGTCTAATCTGCTTCAAAAACTCATTTGCCGTCCTGCGGTCATCAGCTGCAACAGCTTGTGCACAAAGGGTCAACAGAGTTCTCATATCAACCACATTCCTTTTGCCGCCCTTTTTCTTAGCACCACTTTTCCCACCATTAGATCCCTTTGACTGATCGTTCAGTGGAGTGCTTTTAGTTACTTCATTCAATGCTTTACGTAGGTCAGATTCATTTTTTCCTCCGCTGCACAGAAGTACCTTATCAAACATGTCTGGACTCACAGTTGATTCAGTATAAACTGCTGATTGTTTGTTACTCCTTTCGTCGTGCAAACTCATGCTCTCCTGATAGGGATTCTTCTTCCCCCTGGATCCATCAACAAACTCCTCATTTGCAGTTTTCTTTTCCACCTTAACTATCAGACTAGCAGAGCCTTCCTTCTGCTCCTTTACTGACAGCTCGTCATACCCCAAATCAACAATTAAATTACTGCCATTAGGAAGAAATTTGCTTGCTTCTTCTACCCCCTTCTTAAATTGAATAGCCGACTGACCATCAGTAAAAATATCAGGAATTCTAAGGGTACTCACTGGAGAATCTATTGGACCCTCTTTGATGGTACCACTGCTGCTTGATGAACTATAGGATGATTGAGAAGTTGAGACGACATCGACAGTGTCACAATGTCCATAAAACCTATTCCAGTTATGATCAGAATTCCAATCAGGACAAAGTGTTTCCATGTCACCAGAACCACAGCAATCATTTGATACTACAAAAATCTTTTCATCAGGGTTCTCAAAACTATGATCTAACTTTGGCACATGCTGATAATCTGCGGAAGCAGGATATTTCTCCCCAATAACCTCGTAGAACGATCTTTCTGCAGCTTGAAGAGCTGCAGACTCTTGAAACATGCAGGCTTTCTCTTCCACATCCTCTTCCATGAGGATATGGTTTATATACTTGAGCACCACATCACTAAAATCGAGATCCTCAGGAGCATCGCCTTCAGCTGATTGGACTTGGGCATCAAAATTCAAATGGCTAGAAACTGGTACGACATCAGCATGACTTCCAGTTAAAAACTTATTACTAACTCTCACATTGTTGATCAGATTCGGACCCGGGAACAATGGAATAGCTTGTTTGTTAAGTATGATTCCAGACGTTGGGCCACATAAATCCCTATAGTTCTGATCCATGATCATCTAGTTTGTAAGAACTAATTCAGCATGATACTAGACCCAAACACTGGCAATCCACTAATATAAAAACAAATTCTCCTTAGTTCTCTATTCAACTCTACTGGGCCTCTTATCAACTTTCCTCCCGGTAATAAAGAGCCACGCTTTTTGAGGATTACAAGCTTTCAAACATCCAAGTTCAAAGCCCAGAAACTGAAATCCTGCAACGAGCACAACAACATGAAAAGGAAAATTCGAAACATGTCAATAGAAAAGAGTCGACTTCATGAAAATGAAATATTCTGAAATAAACTTAATTAAGACAAGCATATGCCAAAGCACAAAGGATAAAGTAGAGATCTCAAAGAACAACATAAACAGTCTTATCCAACCAGAAAGTGAAATCTTTAACCTCAAAACCCCCCCTGAAGAGATTAAAAAAAGAAAACACATCAGACTCTTTATACACAAACATCTCTTCAGCACTGCTAGATGGTGTCAAGAACAATTAAGACGACTGACGAGCCTGGAAAGAGAGAGTGAGAATGAAAGTGGTATTGAAGAAGTGGTGAAATGGCTTGACCTTTATTGACATTCACTCATTCAGCAATAAAAAAAGGGAGCCATCTGGGGAAGGATTAAAGAGGATTGGAGTAATCTGATTCACTGAATACTCCATATCTAAAGGCTATTTGTGGAAGTTTTGTCTGACACTTGAGCAGTATTCTACTTTTCTTCATTTCACATTTCTTTTCCCATTGTCCTCCCCTAATTATCATCTTTAGAAACTTTACTCCCTGATATATGGTAAACTTAATCTGATTCACTGAATACTCCATATCTAAAGGCTATTTGTGGAAGTTTTGTCCGACACTTGAGCAGTATTCTACTTTTCTTCATTTCACATTTCTTTTCCCATTGTCCTCCCCTAATTATCATCTTTAGAAACTTTACTCCCTGATATATGGTAAACTCAAAGGAAATTCTGGAGTTTGGCCCAAGTGCAATCACAACCATTCCTTGTGGGTCCCATCTCATCAACAAGTCTCGTGATCTTCTAAGATTATTCACCAGCAATTATTATGGGTTGGGCGCCGTGGCGCGAAGCTCCTAATAATTTCCAAAGTGGCAACTGCAAGTGGGGTTTGAGTAGGGGTAATAAAAGCTCATGGAAATTTGCTCTAAAGTGACTAATAACACCACAATTCTATCTCAGATCCTCAGACACCTAATAAGTTCGCCCAAGCCATCCACAGTTACCTTTTACATCAAAGAATTGAAGATCCCAACTGGCGCTGCATAATCTAACCACAGCTAGCAACTTCACCGGATCCAGTAATAAAATTCCCGGAGTCTGCAAAACTGAATTCAGATCACTTCATAGTTTCAAAATCCAAGAAATCTACGAAGTGGAGGTGCTCATTTTCTTAAGAAAAAAGACGAGGTGAAATCAAGAAATCAAACATAGGCTAATTTCCAAGTAACAGCTTGGTAAAAAATCACCCTCATTTCTCACTTCTAAGTTCAAATCAAACCAATAAAACAGGAAAACAACACAGTTCCGGAAAACTCAGTCAGATCTCGGCAATAACAACTTGAATTTGCAACATGCTCACGCAAAAAAAGAAAAAAATCAATCGCACGAAGAGGAAAAAGAAAAATCAAAACCCAGAATCCATCCTCAAACCAAACCGACAAGAAACAGTATATATATTTAGAGAATGATGATTCAAAATACACGGAAGGAGTGATAATCGTAGTAATATATTACCAGATTAGTGAGAAAGTGATGATTGAACTGAATTTGGAGATAAATGTACGCGCTTCCTGTTTGTGTTTTTGTTCTTTGTTTCTTAGTTTCTCTATATAGCAATAATGATTGAATGAGGCTCTGTAGGGGTGGGGGGTGGGGGGGTTAAAGGTAAGGCCTAAGCCTGGTTAATTATTTACTTTAAAAAAAAAATGGGCATGCCGTGGATGACATCCACGACACAAATTTTCTATTTTTTATTTTTTTATTTATTTTTTTATAAATTAATTATATTTAATTATATACTAATATTCAAAAAATTATAATGTAAAACTTATATTAATTTAAAAAATACAATAAATTATACAAATGTAATAGTATATATTTTTTTATATAATTTTTAAAAAAATACAATGAATTATACAATTATTGTTGATAATCCTGTACAGGCAAATTTAATTGTGTAGAAGAATCTCTTTGTCGGATTTGTTGTTTTTCACATGTTTGCTGTCAATCTATCTCGTTCTGAATACGTGATGTTTGGGTTCGGTCAGAGCGTGTAGAGATACGAATAGTAGTGTCGTTGACCAACTCAAATTTTGGGATATCCAAGAAATTTTTAAATATATAAATTCAAATTACTTAGAATATATATCCCTATAAACCATGGATGTAATACACGACTCGTTATAATTCTGATAACCATTTTTTATAAATTACATTTATATAATTTTTTAATAATAATAAAATAATTAACCGGACTAAGTCTAAGGGCTAAGGGGGGATGGACCACTTCTCCTTCACGACATTTTTCAACGCACTTCGTTACTTACCACCGCTATATCTATGATATATCTATCTCTATACTCTATACATATATATATATATATATATATTAGCATAAAATTCATGGTATGCATGATTATATTATTTTTTTAAAATTAAATAAAAAAATTATAATATATTACTTAATAAAGAAATCAATTTTGTAAAATAATTTTTTATCATTTTAAAGAGAAAACATACTAATTTTAAACTTTTAATCTGTCTTAATTATTATTGAAAATTATATTTTTCTACACATACAATATATTCTACCAACAAAATTTGTATTTTATAAGGATTACTCTTATAAAATTATTACATTTTACTAAATATATAGATCACTTTTTTTTCTTATAAATATCCAACTCTATAGAAAAATATAAAAATAAAATAAATTAGTTAAATGTATCATTTTTTATAATTTATCCTTCGTTAGAGTTTATACTAAAGTACATAAATCTAAAACACCTTCCTTTTTTAAAAATAAACTAAAATAGAAAGTAAGAATAGAAACTTATTATTAATAGGTTGTAAGAAAGATAACTGAAAAATAAAAAAGAAATTAAAGAAATATGAACCATAAAAAATAATTTTAAAATCTCAATATTATTTCAGCAATTTGAATAAAAAAAAGTACATTATTATGAAATAAAAAAATATGACGAGGACAAATAAAAGATATGGCTAAGTTTAATAAAATCATAAATATAGCAATATTATCAATGCCCATAAAAGATCAAAATTATTTTCATTGGTGTTAAATAAGAGTTTATTGGATAAGGATCAAATTTATTTTCATTATCAATGACCAACTAATTTCTTGTGTTTTTGAATTTTTTAATTGCCAAGAAAAAATCTTATTCAATTAGAAACATCATCTACTTAAATACATTAAATATTTGTTCAAAATCTTATATCCAGAATTATAATTGAATTTTTTAATTGTCAAGAAAAAATTTTATTAGTTAGAGACATTATCTATTTTAAATATCTTAATTATTTACTTTGTATTTATCGAAATCTTATTTTAATATTATAATTAAAATTTTAAATTATCAATAAATCATTGATTAAAAATATCACCTATTTTAAATATATTAAATGTTATTTTGTATTTGTGAAATTTTATCTTCAATATTGTAATTGAATTTTTAATTAACAAAAAAATCTTATTTACAAATATAATATACTTTAAATATATTAAATATTTATTTTTATTTATGTCATATTTTATCTCCAAAGTTAAAATACGAAATGAATTTGTATTTATCTTATATACATAACTTATAGGTTAACATTAAGTTTCATTTTATATATTTCAACAATACATATTTATTTTATATGAGTTTATTTTTATGATTAAGTGGTATTTATAAACTCTAAAAATATTGGAACCAAATCAAAACTTTCAAATATATATTACTTAGGTGTATCGAAATCAAAATTTTCGATTACCTGGTGATTTTCATCATATTTGTATTTATATAGAACAAAGTCTACTCTCACTTCTTGGCTACAATTTATCGCAATACAAAAATATATTAAATATTTAATGGCATGAAATATACTTACAAAAAGTATTTCTTCAACTGTCAATGATAAACAGAAGAAACAAAAGAACTAAAACATAATGATAACAACCTTCCCAGTTGCCCCCACTCCCCAGCCCAGAACAAAAAAAAATAATTATAAAAGCAAAAGACAATGAAATTTGTCAAATGTAACATCAGAGAAAATTTGATAGGTTTCCTTATCATATGCCTCACTATCTCTGCAGGGCTTCACCTTCACCTTTCTTGTGTTACAATTGAGTTAATAGCCATGTAAATTGCAGATTCTCAGAAATCCATCCTCAAGGGAATCATGTCTCCACATCTCAAATTAACTCATCACCTCAACATAACGTTGCCACATCGCTGTTAGTTCCTAAAACACTGATTATTTCCAGCATGTACAATTGCTGCTTGCAATTTGGAAATACATCATCATTTCAGGCCCGAAGGAGGCGTTTATCACCCGTCAAGATCCTATAACTCGCATGTGGGCCCTCGGATGTGTCCCTCAATACTACATGCCAACCGAGCGCTGTCCCAATTTCTTGAAGTTCATCCATCACAGCAACAGAATCACGAATATATACACGGCCACCAGGCCTCAAAATTCGATCCATTTCAAGCATGATGGTAGAGATATTACACCTGCGTAAGGAACCCAAATAAACATACAGGTCTAACATGTCAACCATGTAAACAAAATTGGACATATTTATGTGCTACTAGAGACAGATGCAACAAATCACTACTACTAAATAATGTATTTATAGAGAAATATAAAGTACAATGCTTACTGAAATTATAGAATTCCAATAGTGTTCAAGTTGTTAAAACCAGAAGAAAAGGCCATAACGTGAATACCTTTTTCGTTCAACTGAGAAAAGTCCAGCAGCGTGAAGTAAGTCATAGGTTCTGGGATATGTATCGAATGGTTCACACCTGAAAATTTTCATGCGTTCATTGTGATTTGTTCAGCAAGGGTTCAGCAGCAAGAAATATGGAAGAAAGTCATTTGTGTCAGTAGGCATATACAAACAATGCAGATATTGGCATCCAAAATATGTGGTTTGTAAGATTTGAGGATTCATCCATGGTTTATATGGGTTCAACCAAAATTTTTCCTTTATTTATATAGCATCTTTTTTCTGTTTCTCTCCCCCTTCTCTTTTTTCTTCTTTTCTTCGAAGGGGGATGAAGGAAGGAGCAGGGCACAAACCTTAACCATTTATTATACTTAACATAATATCATATGCATAGTTGCATAATGATTATTTAAGAAGAAAGTGATCACTAAATCCGTACCAGTCGTGCATAACTCCTATGAGCCCACGGTCATATATAACAGGCAACGTATTGGGTCCACTAACTGGGACAACATTTAGCACCCAGCAATTCAATTTGTTTTCAATAAGTGCTGCTGCAAAGCTGCCAGTAAAGGAACTAATTAGTTGTTCTGAGAAATTGGTAAAGGCAACAAGAGGTCAAGAAGGGAACGTTCCGTATTCTACTCAAAGTACATAAAATTGTGACCAAATAGGATAATTCAAAAGTCTTTAAAGAACTTACCCTCCGAAGCCTGCTCTCATGTCCAATACATTCCGAAGCTTATATTTACCCCAATGTAAACCACGTACATAGCCCTCAATTATTTCTTTCCAATATCTTGATTCTGCCCTGAAAAGCTCTTTTCTTGATATGTAGGCATCAATTTGTATGCTCTGAAGCCTATCCGGAGGACTCTGCAAGCGGTCTGGCCAGTCTGTAACATTTGATCCATAACCTTCCTCAGGCAAACGTGTTATGCATGCCTTCAAGTCAACATACCTAACACAATTTTGGAGATGAAAATAATGAAAAACAAGATAAGATCACTAAACATTTCTTCTATTTGATTCACCATTACAAAGCATAGATGCAGCAAGAAGATGAACCAAAAGACATTCATCAGCATTATATCAAAATTAACCACCTGTATTTACCTTTGTTAATGTCTAAGTAATTGCATTTTTCTTAGATAGTTGCTTTTCTATAAGACAGAGGAAAACCTAGAATGCCTACTTTCTCATAATAACTGAAAAGTTAAAACCAAAAAGTAACATACCAGACATTGTCTGGGTCATCATTAGGTTCACACAATGGTGGTCGGGTTCCTTCCTCACGTTGCAAATAGCAGCTGTTATTAAAGGGCTTCTGCCATATTGCAATGTACCCCTCTTTCTTGACAAGAGTCCAACAAAGTCGACTGGTAAGGTTAATCATATCTGGAAGCAACAAATGTGAAAATGGGTTATCAAAACGACTGCAACTTCCTCCTGTTTGAGTGGCCAGAATGCTTCTTACAACTCTAAGTTTTAGTGTCTTCCTCCAGCAGCCATGATGAGATATTCAAAAGATTACATAAAATCTCAGAGAGATTGGCATATATGTGGTGAGTTATATGAATAATTGGAAAAAATGCAGTAGAAATCCAGGGATCCAACGGACTCTATAGAGGACAAGTAGCATACATTTGAAATGGAGTTTTGGTTCAGCTCAATTTCTGAGCAATTTACCTTCCCATTGTTCTTCGAGGGCTGCTTCATGTTTATAAACAGGCTGGGCTGCCCAAGCAAAATATCCCCCTGCCCGGAGCATCCTGTTGACCTCAAGTAGCAAAATCCCATCTACAAAGGAGTACATGAAAAGGGCATATTAACAGGGGTTTAAAATAAGATGTTTATCAGTGTAAGTGCTTCTGAGATAACCAAAAACTCTCTCTCTCTCTCTCTCTCTCTCTCTCTCTACATGAAGCAAAATTTGACATTGAGGTGCATAAAGCCCAAGAGGCAGCATGCAAGTTAGACACTAAAGAATTATCATTCATTTGTCAGCATCAAGGAAAGCCATATAAAGTAGTCCACAGGCATTTGTGTAAAATGGACAATAAGTGCAGAGACATCTCCACTAATCATCTTTCCTTATCTAGAAAATAACAATTGGGACGCTATGAGAAGCAGGTTTGGAAAACCTTATCCCTGAAATTTTGCATAAAAGATGTTTCTTGTAGACATGGTTAGGGGTGAGGAACAAACTTCATAAGTTAACCACAGTCTTCAAACACGCAAATGAATTACAAAGTCATCATATTCCCCAAAAGTTTTAGAATCATCAACTAACTAATCTTTGCACTAGTTCACTACATGAAATAGTCTTGCATGACTCCTGAAATTCAATATGCAAAACAACAAAAAGCATGCACACGCCAAACACATTAACAGTTCCATTTGCACTGTGTATCAACTTATAAAAAGAAATAGACTCAAGGAGTCTACCAAAAGTACTTCACCAGAATAAAATCATACCATCACGAGTCCAGTTGATTCTACACCTTGAACAATGTACCAGATCAAATGCTTGACTTGGATAAAGTAAACGCCGTGTCGCAAATGCCGCCACCATTGCAGGTACACCCCGTTCAAGTGCAAACTGAATCTGGTTCTCATGAACGTCTTTAGGAGCTACAGAGAGAGTGATGACGTTTCGTGACAGTAAATATGCACCAAAACTTGCAACACCACAACCAACATCCAGAGCAACTCGAGTATGTCGACCAAATGCAATTTCAGGGACCATCTAGTTGATACAGACCAAAAAGAAAAAAATTCAGAGGACATCACACTTTTTCTAATAGACCACAGTCATTTATAAATACCATTGGTGGCTATATAACATACAACAACTGACACCTTTTCAATCTGATCCAAATACTGATCTGCCCCATGAATAAACTGTGTGCCACCTCCAGGAAACTTGAACTTGTCCTTGTCAATGGCTATCCAATTCTGACCCCCTTTATCCTCAGCCAAACGAGCATGAGGAACATTGCTAAACCACACCTGTATGCGATAAGACGAGGTAAGGATCTTCCATTAACTGCTTATATATGATAATAATTCTTCTCGAATTTTGCCACACTTCCCACACAATCCCCCACCCTACCCCATCCTCCACCCTAAGAGAAATTATTTAAAGAAAGGGGGAAAAAGAAAAAGAAGGCCAGCGCGCTCACAGTTCCCAGCATTTTGATTCAGATGTGTTCAATTGATACGGACTGTTCTCTTTAAAATTTGAATTAGAGTCCAAATATAAAATATGGTTAGCTAAACCTCCAAAAGACTATAGTTTATTCACCTCCGACCAAAACAAATTGCACACTATCAATAAAGAACCTCCAAAATACATGGGGAAAGATAAGAAAACTGTAGAAATGCAAAATCCTAGTTGCATACAATCAAAATAAAAGGTTACCTCATCACGACTTCGGGGCCATGGGATTGGAGTTCTGTACCCTTTAGGGGCAGGGACCAAACAATTCAAGCCTTTTCCCTCTTCAGGACAATGCCGCTCAAATTTCTCGCCTTTCTCAGTAGAATTCAACTTCTTAATCGCCTCTTCGTTGTCCAAACACGGTATATACTCCCTCATACTCTCCGGACATAACGGGAACTTGTTGATCCTAACCCTAACCTTATCCCCCTTCCCATCACTCTCCAAACCCTCACTCTCGTTGGTTTTCGCCCAATTTTCCACCAGTTCGGGATCATACTCACCCACCTCAAAATCATCCGTCATCCTTCCATTCTCGTCCACCACACCCATCCTCTTCAAAGCCGGCGGAGGAGAGGGCGGAGGAGGAGACAGGGGTTGTTGAGGTTCATTCAGGGCACTGTCGGGGGGCGGGGATGAGGCGGTAGCATTTACGAGGGAAGAGACATCGAAGGTCTTGTTGAGATTGGGAGAGAGGGCAACGGCGGCGGAGGATGGCGTGTTCTGGGGTTCAGGGTTTTGGTGAGAGGAAAAGAAGATGAGTTGCTGTGAGGAGCCATCGGAAAAATGCTTGCCTAAGTAGAAGAATACGACTGAAATGAGTAGAAATCCCGAAACTTTGATCAGAGTGGCGGATTTGCAGAGATCGGAAGCTCCTCCGCCGCTGCCAATCCCCTTCATTGTCAGAAGGAAAAATCACAGATCTCAACTGTGTATAGTATGTGTGAGTGTGTGTGTGTAATTTAATATAAATGACAATAATAATGTGATCATATATATATATATATAGGTATATATGCATACATATATATAGCTTGAGAATGAAGAGAGTAAAAAAGGGGAAAAGGAAGAATGAAAAGGAAGCGAAGTAACTTAAACGACGTTGTTTATGTCTCGCGGGTTTTCTGATCGAGGGAGAGATGCCTCAAATCTTATCCTAATTACGCATGCATTCCAAAATAATTAATTTTATTATATCAACTATTTCTATCTTTTAATTTATAATTTTTTATTATTATGTAAAAAAGTTATAAATATCTATGCGAATAAATTATGATATAGGAAGTATAAATGTAATTACCAATGAGAAATCAAGTGAAGTAGGGGGTAGGGGGGGGGGGTATGGTCATGTATATATATTCATAATCATATGCAATGTTTGGTTTCATGAATGTAAAAGATATGGGCATTATACTTGCTAACAGTATGGTGTATTTTATCTAAATTTAATAAAACAAATATATAAATTGAAATTCTCATTTCCTTATTGCTAGCATCAAATTGTTTTTGGATTGAATTATGGGGATGTTTGCAATAGCTTTTATGTTTGCTGTGAAAATGAGTTATACAAAAAATTATAAATTAAACAGTAGTGAAAGTTTAGAGTGGTTGGCAACAACTTTTATATTTTTGTTGTGGAAATGAGTTTTATGTAATAGTTGATTTAAATCAATTCAATTTATACAATTCGAAATCAAAAGCTATAAATATCTTAAATTTATTTCCAACAATTAAATGATAAATGTTTACTGGAACGAAAGTCTGAAACAAGTTTTTGGGTTATTAGAATATCAGTAATTACTAATATGGAATGTTTGATTCAAGAAAGAATGAAATGATTAAGGTTGGTCTCCGTTTTTCGTATGAAATTGGTCAGTTGAGAATGGGTGTTTTGTTATATATTTGTATGTCTTGAGTCTTGACCTCCCCATTTCCCTATTCGCTCTGCTGTCTGCTCAACCTGCAATTTCAAAGTGGCTTTAGAAACATAGCCACAAATTCATGCAAACATTGTAAAATAATGTGGATAACTGTTTAAAATTGATTCCTGCTTTCTGTAGCTAGTTCTTGCATGCGTACCTTTTCTATTTTTTTTCTAGCACTGTTCAGACTAATTTTTAAGTGTCAAACATGTCATAAGTTGAATTAGTTACTGTGGAAAACCAACTTGTTGAATTTTTTATTTCAAATTTATTGTATATTTTATTTTATTTAAGATATACATGTTATGTGTATAAAATATTTTCTTAAATAAATAAAAAATATAATTTTTATACTCGTACTATGTGTATAATAAATGAAATAGAAGAAATTAAAAAATTTAAAAAAAAAGCTAATTTTGGCAGTAGTACCTCTTTGTTCCAATTGGTTCTATAAACCAGCAGCAAAAGCAGCAATGTCTGCAAGGCCACTCCAGCAATCATGCCTCCCCAAACTCCCTGCAAACATATATACACCTGAATATGCTTTTTTACAGTGCAACGCAGTTTGAATTTGCACGAGTATTAAGTATAATTTACCACTACTCCAAGTTTAGCCACATAACCAAGAAGATATCCTAGAGGCAGACCGAATATGTAATAACAAGCCAGGTTGATGTAAGCGACCAACGCTTGCCATCCACCGCCTATCGCCACACCTGCAGTACAATAAACAAATTAAGACATGAAACATACTGAAGATGTTGGAGGAACAACTCACTAATTCTAACGTACCTGATATCACAGGTTGAACACTGTTGAGAAGCATGGTGACTCCAAGAAGGCCTGAAAGCTCAGCCACAGCCTTTTGCATTTCTTTGCTATTTGTAAATATTAGAGCCAACTGATTCCTTGTTGCAAGGACAATAATCATGCATACAATCCCGATCAATACAGATTGGAACAACGTTACATAGACTGAATATTTGGCCGCTCGTGGATGCCTTAGACCAAGCTCATTTGAAACCCGGACACTGATACAAAAAAGAATTTCAAGATCGCTTTTGACAAAACATATAAATCAAATAACAGGCATCACATCACCTTAAGCTAATTACGTACCTTATAGCAGCATTGATTCCAATAAACACCATGGCTTCCCACCCATCAATATTCATGCTGCAAGATATAAACCAAAGAAAAGAATGGATTATGATCAGAAGCATGATCATGGTACGTATAATCATTTCAAAATCAGAACGGCGACATAATTAGAACTAGATTCTTCACTGATGGAGTGTAAAGCTTAGCACCTTAATTATATATAGCTCACAGATGGTTATGTATTAAAATAAGTTTATAAGATTTTTTTAAACAAGTTGAGCCAAACACCACCTTAAACTCACCATATAGAAAGGGAACCAACCGCGGTAACAGCATTGTTAAGATTTCCAGTTATGACAACAATGCTGGTCATATACCACATCTCCAGGCACAGCATGACAGCAGAAGCAAGCGACAGCCTCACAAAAGCCCACATACCTCGAAACGCATGTGACGAGAATCCCTTCCACCCGTCCTTACACCAACAAACCACGTAAATGAATTGGGCTATACCAGTGCCCCAACTCGTAAGATCGTAGGCCATAGCTGCACCAATCGTGCCCCAACCAAAAACATCAATGAATAGCCAACACCAAAAGATTTGTGAAACCAGAGCAAGAATAGCCACCCATGCAAGCACAATGACTTTGCTCTGTGCTTGAAGGAATTTTTGGGTCGGAAAATTTATCCCTAGAGAAAACAACTGTGGGATGAGAAGACGTGTGAAGTATCCGGCAAGAGCTGCTATTTCATCCTGTTGTCCGAGGAGCTTAAGAATTGGGGTGGCAAATATATAGATTGGAAGGAGAACAATGCAAGTGGCTAATAGGATTATCATCGAACGCTGCATGTAAACGCCGAGCATGTGAACTTGGCCTGCACCGAATGACTGGCCACATAGTGTCTCAAGGGCGCTCCCCATACCAAGCTGCAACATATTTCAAACGTTCATCGTGTATTTTATTTAAGAAAATATTTTGTACGTGTAAACATGATATGTATATATCACATTAAATAAAAATGCAATAAAGTTTAAAATAATAAAAATTCAATCCAACAGCCGTAGCCTCAAATTTCAAGAACATTGTCATAATTATATTGGGCTGATTATTAATATATTAAAGTGCTTTCTTTATATAAATTAAATCAAGATAACTACTTTTTAAGGAATTATTATTAAAAAAGAAAAGAAAAGAACAGAAGTATAGTTTTTGGGTCAAATCACTAATTTAAAGAAAAAACTTGGAAGTTTTCAACTATAATATATATTTAATATGATAGTAATATTTGGGTTACCTTTCATTATTTTTTTTCAAATTATGAGTTTTTAGCCTTATGATTAATGGTCAGCCAACAGAAAATTAGATGAAATGGTGGTCGATGCGGACAAAGACCAAGCATCAAGGGTTGTGAATGTCAATTATCTATAGTCCAGGGGAGGTTGATGCAATTTAAACAAATTAGCAAGCTGTTAATAGAAAAAAGTTATTTGGATATATATATATAAATGCATCTCAGTTAGTTCCACCAACTTTTCTTGGAGTCAACGAAGTTTCACGTTTATCAAGTATCAATTATTAATTACACTAAGAAAAAAAATACAATAATAATAATAACAAGATATCATGTAACAATTTGAAAGTTTGTCAAAAAATATATATATAATTGGTGAGAATAATTTTAATCTTATTATTATATAATTAATTATTAGTAACAAAATTATGTATAAACTTGTAACTATATATAATTAGTAATATATTTATAGTGACAATACTATCACTAAATTGTCATTATACACGTATTATTAATTATTTCTAGTAACAACTCAATGCACAATAATTTGCCTCTAACTCTTCTTAATTAATTACATTTTTTATAAAATAATTATCGTGGTTAAAACTTTCCAATTTGGTATTATGACAAAATAAATATTTTTGTCACTAAATATATATAATTAGTGACAATATTAAAATTAATATATTTTTTTGTCACTGATTTTCTATTTTCTTGTTGTGAATTAGTACATAAGTTTTAGGGCTAATTATACTGTCTACTCGTGAGGTTTGGTGATATTAAGCATAGATTTCATGTAGTTTAAAAAATTATATTAAATATCATTAGCATTTGTTTTCTTATAACAAATAGTCAAAATTTATAAAATTTATTTATATTAGCAAAAAAATTGAATAAAAATTTATATTTAGCCCCACTATTTATTATTTATTTATTACAGATTAAACAAATATTTCTGACAAAACTACCCTAAAAAAGATATCTCCTCACATGCAGCATGTCAGTATATATAAAAATAGTTAATTTGGTAAGAAAAGATTTTTTGTTAAGTTAGTAATAAATCAAGATATAAATTGATTTTTTTTTTGTTAATAAATCAATAAATTTAGTAAATTTTGATTAAAGAATATATTTATTTGTGAAATAAAAATAAACGTAATGATATATATAAAATATATAATTGAAAAAAAAAGTAATAGTATAGACTAGAAAGGAATAGTATGGGCTGACCATAAATCCGAAAGCGAAGACTCCGATGCCTGTGGTTGCAATGGTGAAGGCGGAGAGCTCGACGTCTCCGAGATGACCGACGAATATGGTGGCGACGGTGGTGGTTCCAAACTGACAGAGTATTTGAATGACTATGGGACCGCCTATTCTCCACAGTTTACCTGATTCTATGCAGAAAACTCTCCACCAAGCTTTCACCCCTCTGGCTGGAAGATAGTCGCCGTCGTCTCCGATAAGCTGGATATCGGGGCGGGGGTTGTGCTCCAGCAGCGGCGCCTCCATTTGATGGAGGTGGTAGGTTTTTGTTTTCTAAATTTTCAATTTTAATCTTAGCTGCAAATCAAGTTTCTGCACTAGACGTTTATGGTTTTATAAGACATAATTAATGAAATTCATGTGGAGATTATAAAAAGAGAAAATAATAGTGGTCTAGTCGTGCTTAAGAGGCAGTAGTTCATTTAATACCATGATTCAGGCAAGCTATACTTAATAATAATAATAAAAAAAAAATGGTTAAAACTTTAAAAAAATCATTATACAAGGATTTGGAAAAAAATGTCAATGATAAATTTTGGATAGATAGGAGACGCAAGAAAAGGTGAAGCCCACAAAGCGTACGGGCCTGTCTCTGGCTCGTTTTGGGTACATGTTTGACAAGGAGGAGTTTCAATAGGTGGTTGATTTTTGGAACAACCTTCTTCCCTACATTGCTCATGCAGTTTGTTGCCATCTTCATTCAAATTCATACATCCTTAGACAAAAACAATGAGGTATTATAATGTCAGGAACTGGATGATAATTTCTATTAGTAAGTGTTGATATCAAAATTTTGGAATAATTTATCAACTAAAGTGATTTTTGTGTTAAGTATGAATTAGTTACATGATATATACATTATTAGTCATGAAGAGAAGTGGAAAACCTTTGATCCTCTACTGCTTGAAAATATTTATAGTGGGTATGCCATACATCGTCCACTAGCATAGATTTTAAGATGCTCCAATGGTCCTTGCAAACTCGAGAACAAACGTATAAGTATTAAAAAAAATTCAACGAAGATAGATCTTGTGTGATTATTAGTCCCACGTCATTTGGTGGAATTTTAATTAAACAATTGAATCGCAAATTCAACCTTAGTTGATTATTATTCGCTCATAAAATAATAAATATACAAAGAAACGATCTTAAATTGCAATAATAATATAATATGGGTTTTATTTACATTATGTTCGACTCACAACTCTTGTACCAATTTCAAGGATGCATAATTATGTCTTGTCGAAGCAAGAGATTCCGATTATCCCTAAACAATTTTGGCGATGAAGGTGGGAGATCTCATGGTGTTGTAGAATGGCACATATTTATGATAAGCCTCCCATATGATGAAAGAGAAACTTATCTCTAAAAAATAATAATATTTTTGGTCTCATATGTTAGGTCTTTTTTCTTTAAATACATGCTAGACTAACAATTTTGTGATTTTTTTTTTATTAATTATTGAATAAAAAAAAATCACATGAGAACTGAAAATAAAAACTTTATAACTTATACGATGTAATATAAAAATAAACCTAATTTATAGGACTAAAAATATAATTTTTTCTATCCTTAAACAAAGGTAAACAATACTACTGTGCCCACCAAGTTAAGAAGCCTTGACTCTTTAGTACCAAACCCATTAATTATAATTGCAACGTCTAATCCAAAAGACTCAATTATTCAATACGGGCCAAAATCTTAAGATGATCGACAGCTTATTATTCACATAATTTGCTAACTTATGTTGCTCCAATTTATGGATTATTCTCATAATATATTTATCTAATTTGTACAAATCTTTTTTTTCTAATTTTGTTGTTTGTCCAAATTCTTTCAAGTCTTAGGACATTAAATTTATTTTGAAAAAGTTTGAAATATTTAGAAAATTTGATGGCATGCTCTACAACAAAATAATATGTGAGAATAACACTGAAAAAGACACCAATTATAACATCTTGATGGTTAAGCTAGTGAGGTCGTATAGGAGATAATATGAACTCAAAAGAATAGTCATACTTAAGAGTATGAATGACTAGTATTTTATAAAAATGTACCAGAATCGTATGATTACAAGTGAACTATACATTGGGATTAAGAAGATTGCTCAAATTCCATCACAGTTGGGCTGGTCAGAACCTCAAATACCTATGGGCCTCTAGTGGCCTATATATCTCTACATCTTTGATGGTGGGCCGATATATAATTATACCCACAGAGCTGATTAGGCCCATCAAATGATTGATCACTTATTAAAACGTGCTAGCAAAAGGGTGCACGTAAATCCAATTTCGTACGTGAGGGTCCATCTTGTAAGCCTGTCCCCAGTAGTCCAATGCAAGATGAGCCACTCAATCTTGAACTCAATCAATCACAGACTTACAGTTATTTCAGTTGCTCTAGCAATCATAGGAGTGCAAATTGAATTTATTTCAATTCAACTAATGATATCATATATTTTTTTATACGATTTAATTATATAATTTAAAAAAAAAGTGATTAATCACATAACAAATATCACAGTAATTAATTTGATTCGATTAAATTTATTTTTATTTTATCATTTATAATAATACATAAATTGGTAAAATTTACAAAAGGAATACTTGCTCCGAGTATAATATATAAACAATGATTTTATTTATTTTTAAAAATATTAGAATTAATTTTATTTCAAACGATATAGTTAGTAGGGCATGAATTTCATGTGAGGCTGAAAATAGGAGATGAAATATGTGGCTATACGGATCCGTACCCGGAATACCACTTGAAATTCGAGTGGTTCGGAAATGGGCTCAATGATTACGGGTTTGATGTCATGAGCCTTTAAAGTAAGTTTGTTTAGGGCCTCCAATTCAATGAACTTTTTTCCGGGTAGGGCAGGCCCATTAAAAAACGGGTCGTACAATTCAATTTCAATCATTTTGATGGACACCGCTTGTCCTCCAACGTCCATTCACCAGGTACGTATTAATAATTATTTGATTGGCAACATGACACTTAAGCTTCCACCGAAATCCTTACGACCACGATGTCGGAAGCTACACTCACCTAAGACCACATCATGAAAACCATGATTCTAGATTTTTGGATATTAACGCTCTTCAAATTCTTAATTTAAAATTATTTTGTTAAAATTATCTTGTCAAATTTAAATCAATCAATTCAAATATAATTTGAATGAATTTCAAATCGTTGGTGTTACGATTGATTAGCGTACTTAATATGATATGAGTTTTTTTTTTTTTTTAAAATTTTTTGCCAAATTACAAATCGAGTCGAATGAGCTTCTATCAATCAAGTTGAATCGAGTATTGAATATTTTAAATTATTTTTCAACTCTAATTCAATTTCAATTATGAAATGAATAATAAAAATTATACATTATCTAAATTAATGGAGGAGTTCCAACTTCCAAGTGAATGATGAGAAGTAGGGCAACTATGAATTTTGCTAAACGTTGGGCTGACTACAACCTCAAATACGGATGGGCCACTTGTGGCCCAGATTTCTCCACATCTTTCGTAGTGAGCCCACATATCAGTAGCTCATCTGGCCCATCAAATGATTGATCACCTGAAATCAATTGTCTTGTGAAAAGGTTCCCCTGATCCAACTCCGTACGTTAGGGTCCATCCGGTAAACATGGTTCCCCCCCCCCCCCCAGTCTAATACAAGATCAACCACTCCATCTTGTACTCAATCAATCACAATTATTTCTGTTCTTTTTTATTAACCGTTGGAATGCAATGATCCATCCAGACAGTTAGGTGAGCCGCAAACATTGTGTGTGTCCCCAACGTTACAACATTTATTTTATGGAATTAATTTAGTAGATTTTGATTGAGTATATATAATTATTTAATTAACATGTGATGTTTTTTTCATAACAAACATTTTTTTTTTGGTTTTAATAAAATGATTGTGAATTTTGTGGGGAAAATTGAACAAATTCACTGACATTTAACTTTTTCTTTTTTCTAGGAAAAAATCAAACCATAATATTGAAAAATTCCAAACAAAATTCCACGTGATTTATATTTAACTTTTGGTACACTTTGCCAAACAAAATTCCATGTAATTTATAGTTTGCTATCTCAAATAATTCAATTGAAAAGTAATCACATGCGTGGCATATTCTATTTTCAAGGACCAAAAATAAAGAAATTTTAACTTATTTATAGAATTTCAATAAGCTCCTTACTCCATTCATAGTAATTATGGTATTAGTAAATATCTTATAAATTTCATGATTTTTTTAAATATTTAAATACCTTAATTTTCAATAAAAAATATTAATTTCTAAAACTCCAATACATGAGTTTATAATTTAAAATAAATAAATAAATAAATGAAGAGTCTTTGAATTGATTGTTGGATGAGAGATTCTTGATTTATAATTAGTAGGGCATCACATTGAATAGTTTGTCTCAGGAAGAAGTAATTATACGGATGACTGATATGAGGCTGCAAATGGGAAATGAATATGTGGTTATACGGATCCGTACCCGGATTGCCACTTGAATTTTATACGACTGGTTCGCAAATGGGCTCAATCATTGCGGGTTTGGAATCACACGCTATTTTCTTTTCCTATGTTTAGTTAGGGCCTCCAATTTAATGAACTTTTCCGGGTAGGGTAGCGTAGGCCCATGATAAAACGGGTCGTAGAATTCAATCATTTTGGTGGTCGGGTGTGCTTCATTATTTGACTGCCAAAACGACGTTTAGCTTGGCGCTTTGCTACTACTTAACTTGGTCATGTAAATTGTCCAAATTCTCCTTCACTCTTTGTTTTTTTCCCCCATCGGTGATAGGTGCAAAAAATGACACGGCTATGTCATTCATGGGTCGGAGTTCAACTTAACTAATAGGGTTTTTGAGAGTTTATAAACTCTTTAAAATTTTTTATAAGATGTTATAAATTGTTGATAATTTTTTTAAAAAAAGAACTTATAAGCTCTCAAAATAAAATATTAGAAACTCGTAAAATCTTTAATCCAAAATAAGAAAGTTGCCAACTTATTTTAAAATATTGACGAATTTATCTAAATTAATTATAAATTTATCATTTCGAGCATCTTATAAACTCCAAAATCTTAGTTTATTGAAACACATCATGATCTTATTTTTAAAATGAGATCTAACATCCTATGAACTCGAGATAGTAGGAAATACACTACCCCAAATTAATTTATGAAAAACCTAGTTACAATCCTAATTTCCTCCATAATAAGATAGAATTAATTAATTGTCCTTTGTAAGCATCTGCAAGGCTTTAATTTGAAACTTACCCACTTTCCCCTATCCCCTCCTCCACCCACAAAAAATAAAAATAAAATAAATTACCTATGGCTGATTATGAATATCCTTAATTCCTTTTGAAATAATGATTTTAATTGCTTTCCGTCAAGAAAATTCGAATGAGGCTTTACTTTTATGCAATTAGGATAAAAATATAAAATATAGTTTATGAGAGATGAGGTCTATTTCCGATCTTTTAGGCAAATACTTTCAGTCTTCATATTAGTTTTAGATTTATCATCTTTATTCAAAATCTTCAAAACTTAGTCCTAATATGTACAAATTCATTGTGACTACTGAATCATTTTTGTAGTGCAAATTCTATAAATAATCACCTTCCATGTTTCGGGTACATCTTGTACTATATATCCTCTAATTATTCTTACCACATTCATTAATATTTTTTCCTACAATTTACTGACTTAGGCATTAGAGAACTATAATCGGGCCCTTTTCAATATAGTTCTGATGGTGACATGTTTTATAAGTTCATTCTTAAGTAATCAAGACGTACCCATTATATTTGGAGTTACAATCACCCCTACTTCCCTTTTTTTCCTATTAAATAAAGTGCTTACTATGGAAGGGATTAGCAAGAGGTCAAAGCACTGGGTCTAGCTCAATTTTCATCGACCTTTTTCTTTTGCTGCATTTCGCTCAAAGGGTTGAATGGAGATAGTGCATCAAGCTGTTCGCAAGGGCCAACTTGATCCTCTTCCCCAGGGATCTCAGATGAGGGATCCTAGGAGAGCCACCGACTCCAACTACTGCCCCATGTATGATCCATCCTACCTCCTCAACGTTCTTGACAGCAGATCTTTGTCTTAGTAAAGTCTTTCAGTGGCATGTTTCGACGGGTACGCTAATCAATAAGATTGATGAAGTAGCAATTAATGCAAAAATAGCCAAATGGAAAACAAGAGTCATGGTTTTTAATCCTCTAAGATATGAACAAATAAACTATACCATTTGTCCCTCTATCAGCTAAGAAATTATAAGAAAATACATCATCAAGGGATTTTAGTTTACCACGAATCAATTGGACTTATTACTACCCCTAAAGCAGGAATGACTTTCATATCATATGTTCAAACGTCCGTTTTTTTAATATCCAACCTCTTTCTTGTTAGGTCCATTAATCGGCTGATTCCCGACCTCGCGTTGGAAGTGACATGGGTCCCGAAATGAGTTACCTTCAATATCTCTGATTAGAGACTTGGCAAGCGTGGCTCAATCTCATGCACATCACATCTCTCAACCTCTCTCTCGAATCAGCGGCTCGAGTTCCCCTTCTTAGCACCCACGGTAGACATAATTGGTACACTAATTTTTTGATTTTTGGGGCATCGACAATTATATACCTGCTAATCCGATGTCCACCCCGCCTCATATTGTGCCGGAATGGTATTTCCTACCGCTTTTTAGTTCTCCGCATCCGCTCGAAGAGACCGGCTATGATATCTCTTTATTTCTTGAAAGCCATTCAGTAAGGGCTTGCCCTCTTTTTGCTTTTGGGAAGGAATTGGGCAGTGAAGACTTCGATTCAATCAACTAGTAGGAGCTTGAAATAAAAACCTCGGTAGCTGTCAAATGGCGTTAGTGCTGAAGTCTTCAAGTAAAGAATCTTGGCTCTCCTAGCTGCACATTCATCGTATATATATATATATATATATATATATATATATAAAATAATATGCCACTCTGTCCTTTCCTTGCATGGGATATCTTTACTAGGGTAATCAAGGGTCAATGTAATTGAGAACCTGTGGTGGGAATATCGTCCTTGTGCTAATCGGTCCAGTCTCTAAAAGAAGGTGCAAAAGAGGCAAGAGTGACTCAAGCAGCACTGACTAAGGGAACTTGGACACGAGTGTTGCATTCACCAAGACATTTCAAAGACCTTTTTTATCAAATTATATTGTTGGGAAATAGTCGGATCTTCCTCTTTCGAAAGCCGTGCTAGGGATAAGAATACTGCTAAGTCATTTTCTGGGTGATCATCCCTTTACGAAAGAACATCTTATTACCATATTTAGCATAAGTGCTGTGAAGAGATAGGTTGAGCAAAGGAAGAAATCGAAATGCTTGATCCTTACCTAGCTCACTTGTGCCATTTTCTTCTTTTTTGTGATTCAACCGCAAAAAGTCGATGTGAGGCACTATTTTGAGATCCGCCAAGATCCTGCTTTCTAGTCTCTCTTTCAACTGAGAATAAAAAGAAATTCCTCTTCCCCCTTTAGCCTATTTCGTTCGAGAAAGCTCCTCTCTGCATATTCTTATTACATGTGTAGTAACGCTTGTCGAGCTGATCGAGCTATTGAATTTTTGCAACACACATCTGCAGCTAGGTCGAGTCTCTTCCTTCATGGGGAAAGTTTAGCTTGAAATCTCTATTCGATCGACTTTCTAGTCCTAAATAGAAATGCACTCACCGGAGATTGGATCGTTTCTGCGGGTTTTTTCATTTAATTTCGCATTGATCAGGGCGGCCTAAATTTCCCAGGTGAAAGAGAGCACTTACTGTCACCGCACCTTCTCAGGTCAATCACAATTTTCGATTATATAGGCATCAACCTAATCTAGCTATGAGTTTAGCTTTGTCAGTGCACTCAGAAACCTGCTCAATAGAGGCTAGGCTAGATCCTCTAGCTTTACACTAAGTCAATCTAGTAGAAGTTAGTTTAAACACTCTAAACAATAAACATTGGTTCGAGGATAAAAAGCCCTTTTGAGAGGTAAGAAATTGGACCCTTGGCCCGAGACCGGGTGAGCATTCAACAATGTCTTTACTAGTTTCATACCTTGGAATTTCATCATTTACTAAAGCAGTGATCTCATTATTGCCTATTCTAGTAAAACCACCCATCAGTGCCATCGTTACCCATTAGTCTATAAGGTGTATTCTCAAAATCCCTATATCCACAGCTGTAGCAATAAGAGCATCAATGTTACACAAAGATTCATTTCTTCAAATTGCTCTCCATTTCTAAGTTCATAGCCTTCGCGGTAGCTTCATCAATATTACCTACCAAATAAAAGGCTTGTTCAGGAAGACCATCTAATTCTCCGGAAAGAATCAGTTGCAATCCTCTAATGGTTTCTGCTAGACCAACATATTTCCCTGGAGAACCGGTAAATACTTCGGCTACAAAAAAGGTTGTGATAAGAAACGCTCAATTTTTTCGCGCTCTTGCTACGGTTAAACGTCTGAAGTTTCTTTTTTGATTACCTTCCTCGCATATGTATAAGACCGAATCCATTCGATTTCTAAAGGGATAGGAATGAAATTCTTTTAAACCTGAAACTGTTGTCCTTTCGTCGACTATTAGACCTGCTGCAATCCATCTGGCTCGACTTGACTTCATGATCGAGAGATTGATGGACCTAAGCTAAACAACTAAGATTGAAATCAAAATACTTTGAGAAACCCTGGGATTGTTGGCTCTTAGTCGTCAAGAGGACTTAGTCGAAGTCTTCCTTGGAGTCTTCGAAGCCGGCTAAGGCTAAGGGGACAATGCCTTTTTTTTTCCTTGAGACTCTTTACCGGCTGACCCGCAGTAATCTCTTTTTCTTTTAATCAACTCAGACTAATGTAAGTGAAAGCGGGGGAATATGCCTTGTGACTCAGTCCTCTAGTAATTGCCTTCTTTTTTGAATCGCATTACCGATATCTAATTAGATTGTACAACTCTTTTCTTTAAGCTCTTTAATGAATTGTACTATATCTGTCTAAGCGAGGTAATCTTTCTCCTTTTGGATGCGCATCCCCGTAGTGCAAACCCGACCTTTGAAACACTTTGGTAGTGCTCCTGGATCAGAATTCCAAATAATGAATCATAGCACATGGAGCCATCTCCTTGTCTTCTCAGGCATTCACTATAAGGCTAAAGGAAAGCCAAAGAAGTCGGTCCTTTAGGCGGGATGTAATGAATCCATTGTATAGTATAGTAAGCCCATCTCTAGATCACTATTTTTCTCGGTGAAGAATATTCATTTCTTTTCAATTTTGGTCACATAGGCTTGAACCACTCATGCAAAACATACTTTTCTATTCTACGATCACTATAAAAATACTTTGTTCTATTTTTTAAACAACATACCGACGTGTGTGTGTATATATATGTTCCCACACAAATAAGAGTAAAAATTTAAAAAATGATGTTAAAAAATAAATATGAATTGAGATATATAGTCCATTTCCCTACTATAGCTAAAGAAACAAAGGAATGAGTGGTTATACTTTGTGTTTGGTCCTATTGAATTCTCACATGCCAATTAGCGTGTTCTCCTCCACCTTATTCTTATTATTGGAGCAGGTGAGAGGTAACCTTCTATGTCAGTGCTCCATCTCAATACCAATATCTGCAGTGTCCTCTGCAGCTGCTCATCGACCCTCCCCTCCCCTCATACATCCTACTTTTTTCTATCACTGCTTTCATCTCACACCATCCACAACTACTTTAAACTATATTTTCTTTTATATCCTGTAATTTTAAAACGATAATAAATTTACAGTTGCATTTAGCTAAAAAGATTGAACATTTCAGTCATTTGAATAATTAAACAAGTGTAAACTCATGATTGGATAAAATAAAATAGGGTTAATTACATTTAAACCCTCTTTGAAATGCAAAGTTATACGCCCCCCAAAAAAAATCCAATTACACTTTCACTCTCTTCGAAAATTCACTATTTATAACTGGCCCCACTTCGTTAAGATTTTGACAAAAAATACTCACGTTAAACCAAAAAAATTAAATTATTTTTTAATTTATACCACATTTAACGTTCCCATTTAATAATTTGTATTTATAAAGGAAAAGTTGTGATGGAATTAACTCATTCCATATATAAATATTATATTTATCTCTTTATAAATACAAAAATATAAATAAGAATGTTAAATGAAAGACAAAATTATAAATTTTTGTAATTTCTTTTGTTTTTTGCTTATATCACCATTTTCCGTTCAAATCCTAACGGATGGAGATTAGATGTAAATAGAGAATTTTTGGAAGGGGTGTAAATATAACTTTGAATTTTTTTTAAAAAAATATAATTTTATATTTTTAGAAGAAGTTTATCATTAAGTGTAATTAACCCAATAAAATAATCAGCACGGAAGAGCTAGCTCTATTAATACTTTATTAAGATTGAAATGTGATTATTAAAGCAGTTACGTTGTAATTAAATGAGTATTAATCAAGTCAACTGCAAATCAAACTCTATTCTTAACATTATTATGATCATTATTTATTGATTAATATATAGAGTTAAAATTTTGCAATATTTATTTATTAATATATAGTTGATGGTTAATTGAAATGTGCTTTTAGCAATAAAAAATTAAAGTTGAGTCTCAAGCAATTAATATGGTTGGTTGTTCAACTTTATTTATTTGATCGATTGAGACTGTTTCTTTCTTCATATAATCAATAGTGTCCCTAAAAAATTCAACTTCACCAATTTTGGTGTTCCACAAAAGATGTTTGGACTTTTGTTTTTCATGTCTTCTCCAACCTACTATAAATTAATGTAAATTTTCATTTAAATATGATTATAAAAATAATTTTAATATTTTTTTAATGAATGTATTGAAATACCCCTCAAACTTTCTCAACTTTTGACACTTTTATGTCTTTCCCATGATTCATATCTAACTTATCAATAAAATTATTAATTATTTTATAATTTTTAAATACTTTTTTTCACATACGTCGAGCATGCTGTTTACTGCTAGTTTCTTTAAAATAAAATAATAAGAATAGTAATTTTAATATTTTTTAAAATAATCTCATAATTATATTTTATTTCCACACCTACTGCTCCATATTTTCTCTTAACTTATTTCTCTATATTTCTTTTTATCACAAACTTTTATTTCTCATTTTATTAATTATATATATATATATATATATATATTAATGGGGATTGCATTCAAGAACGTCTAAAAATTATAAATATTTATGCTAAAAATCGGTAATCAAGGAGCAAACTATTGTTTCTATGTGAGTTTTTTCTTTTTTAAGTGAAGCAATAAATTATTATTTATTGATTAAATCGATCACATTATTAATATCGAATATTTATATCTAATAATTTATAATTATAATAATTATATATTAATTATCAATATCATATAATTATATCAAATCAACAATTATTATTAAAATAAAATGGTATGAAATTTAAAAAAATAATTTTAAAATCATAAGAACTGAAATTGGTGAAAGGAAGTAGGCGCGGTTAACCTATATTTGTGAGTCTAATACGGACGAACATGGAAAAATAGCACCTACTGAAGAACCTGAATCTCTATCATAAAAAATTCTTCTCGAAAAAACATACAACCTAACCCTTCCCCTTCCTTGCACGCGACACGTGTGCACATTCACACGTCATCAGGCGGCAAAAAAGTAAGAAACCCCAACGCCCACTACAACCCATAGGACACGTGGCAAGTTTTAATGATTGAAGCAAATGGGGGTGAGAGGGGACACGCGGCCGCATCTCAGCGGGACGCGATGGGGCTATTAAAGCATTTGGGAGGCGGGAAATTCTTCCGTTCTTCCAGAAACTTCCTGTAACTCCTGGCGGAGAATCGCTGAAAGTTCTAGCGGCTCACGATTCGACAAGTGGATGTGTAGGCCACGTGATCATCCGACGTGGAGCCCGTGCCTGCCCGCAAATTGATACGCCTCCTTTTTATTGCTTTAGGGTACTTTCCACTCCACAACCAAAAAACCGCAACTCAACTTCTTTTGGACTGTTGCTCCAAGAAAAAAAAGCAGGTGCGAGGAGAATTTGATTTTTCTTTTTCGAATTTAATATTTTCGGGTGGGGGAGGAAAGGATTTCATTTGCGGGAAATCTATTAGGAATGAATGTCGATGGGGAAGGAGGTCAAGAAGGTGTGAAAATGGAGGAGAAATTGGTGTTTATGTGGGGGTATTTGCCGGGGGCCTTGCCGCAGAGGACCCCTATTTTGTCTCCGGTGGTGGTGCGGCTGCCTCAAGGAGGAACTTCCTGGAAGGATGTTTGTGGTGGTGGATGTGGTTTTGCTATGGCTATTTCAGGTAATTTGAGCTTGTTTCCTGTTTTTTCCCCCCTGCGTTTTGCACAATTTCGCGTTTCCTCGAAACTTGTGGTTGGATAACTTCGGCATTGGATTTTCCCGAGAAATTAATGATTTAGACTTTGCATATTTTTGGTGGCGTCGGAAGCATTTGTTTTTTCGCTGGCCAAGTTGCAGCTTCTGTTTGAAACTTCTACTTGAACTCTCAATAGCTCCAAGGAACTTCTTTTCATTTTGTTTCGATACATATATAATTAACTTTCTCCTCTGTTACCCAGGGTTCTTCTCTTTCTCTCTTTTGGTGTGTGTGTTTGAGCGAGTGCTGGAACTTATTCATTGCCAAGTGCTAAAAACTTGCATATTGTGCAATTACTTCAAGATTTCTACTCCAGTACTGGGTAGCACTTCGCTTTATGTTACATCTTATCTCCACAAAGGGCAGCGTGCAGTGAATAAATAGTTGGATTTTCCCTGTTGCTTCAGGAAGCTGGGGCTGCGATTCAATTTTCAATTTGTTTTTATCATATAAGAATGTGGCAATGTGTTTGACCAATGTTTAATTTTGGAAACAAAGAAATTCATCACTCAAGAAGACAATTATTGAATTTTGTAATGGCATTCTCAGATATTTATCTTGCTGAGACAAGTTAATTATGGGCCTAATTTAGACTGCAAAGGGAACATCGAAAGAATTGAGTTACATATGTTTATCCAGGATTTCACTTAAATATAATTTACTGCAACTAGCCAGACCCTTATACTTGTTTCAGCACTCATAAGTTTCTACATTGCTATTATCAGACTCTGGGAAGCTCATTACATGGGGATCCACGGATGACTTAGGTCAAAGCTATGTGACATCCGGGAAACATGGGGTAATAGAATGTGGCATGATATTATGATTTATGAACTTCCCTTTGCTTTGATTTGCTATAACCTACTTTTTTCACTGATATTGTTAAGGAAATGCCAGAGCCTTTTCCACTCCCCACTGAGGCCGTAATAGTGAAAGCTGCTGCTGGTTGGGCGCACTGTGCTGCTGTAACAGGTACTCCTGATCTGATATTCATTTAGCAGATAGATATTAGCTTTTAGTTTCTACTTCAGTTGGACACCCTTGGGACGACTAGTTTACTTTGGTTCTCCTTCTCTTCATCACCAAAAATAGGCACGTACAAAGCATACCTCCAGCTTAAGCGATTCGAAGTCTAGTTGACCGGCCTCCTAGAATATAATGTCTGATATAAGCTTCTTCTTTTTGGATAACAAATTCAACAATTCAACAATTCAAGTTGAAATATTGATATGTTCCTCCTGATGAAGGAAAGCCGGGGCCTCATTATGAGGTTCCAACACAGCTTTCCGTATATACATGACCTGCTAATGTCATAATCTTCTTGTCATATGTTTCTGTTACATGAACCAACTTGCTTCAATTGTTAAATGCAGCGGATGGTGAAGTTTACACATGGGGATGGAAAGAATGTGTTCCTTCAGGAAAGGTATTTGGGGACCCTTCCACAGGGGCAAGCACAGAGAAGGATGCCCTTGAGAAGCAAAGCTTACTGTTGACTGAGCAAGGTATTGCTGTCTGGTCTCAGAGCCAGTGATATAAAATGCCTCATATTCAAGTTACAAGGACTAATATGTCGAAGAGTGACTCCATTACAGTGAGCCCTCGTTCGCATGGATCAAGATCCAGTGGTGGGTCATTATCTGGTGGTGATAGTAGAGGGAGTGATGAAACTACTAAGCGGAGACGGGTGTCACCAGGTAAATTGGCAGCAGAAAGCTCATCATCTGTTGATGAAACACTCTCAGCATTCCCTTGTCTGGTAACACTTAACCCAGGGGTAAGGATTGCCTCGGTTGCTGCTGGCGGCCGGCACACATTAGCATTGTCAGGTAATTCATTGGATTGTTTTGTTTAATTGCAATATGGTGCTTCATGAGCAGCAGAGCTGCTATCTTTTATTCTTTTGCCAAAGTTACAGATGTAGGACAGGTGTGGGGTTGGGGCTATGGAGGTGAAGGACAGCTGGGTCTTGGGTCACGGATCAGAATGGTGTCTTCTCCTCATCCTGTACCCTGCATCGACTCCTCCTTCAACAAGGATCGCTCTATGGGCCTTTCACGTGGAAGCATGGGTTCAGAAGGTCAGAGCTTTAGAGTTCCTGGAAATTACATCAAAGCTATTGCATGTGGTGGTCGACATAGTGCAGCAATTACAGGTTAGCTTATTACTATTTATGCAACCAGGTCAATGTGATTAGTGGTGCACTTTTTCCTCTTCATTAGCTAGTATAGTAGTATGTAAAATCCAGTGTCTGCTTTTACATTCTATTTGTTAATTATGTAATGCACTTCTGGGAATCCCTAACTTTAGAATAAGATGTTCAATTTGCCAATGGTTATTTTGATGTATATTTTTTGCACAGATGCTGGGGCACTACTGACCTTTGGCTGGGGATTGTATGGACAGGTGAGCATCTCTGTGTGCTTAAATTCTTGTGTGGTTTTTACTTGATCTTATGGCTTTATACTTTCTATGTTTACATTTATGGTAATTGGGGTAATACCTGAAGGTCAAAACATGAATTAACACTAAAATTATGTCAGATACAAATTTAAGGAATGAAGGAATGAAATGCATCAGTTTCTTAAAAAAGATACCTCTTTTCACAGGTCTTCCACAAAGTTAGAAGGTTACATAACCCTCTTAGAATCTCTTTAAACGCGTGAATGTCTCTTGAAATTTTATCATTATTATGCCATCCTATCATGTTATCTATAGGTTCTATAAACTGAGATAAGAGCTAATAAGATAACTTAGAATTAGTGATGCTTCTGTCATCAATTTTAGGTTGGCCTTCTAGTTCAATGAGATATTTATTTCTCGAAACTAGATTGTTGATGCTATTATAGATTGTTTATATCGATCAGGCATCCTTTATACTCTTCTCACTTGTATTAGGTTCTTTGTGCATTCCTTTGCTTTCATTTGTTGTTGGACATACTTTCCTAGGCTCTAAGGCTTTGTTTAGTTATTTCTGAAACCTTTTCGTGTTTCCAGATACTGCAAAGGTGAAATGTGTTTTTTTTACCTTATCTAAGAGAATTACCCTTAAAATGCTTTACGAATACATACTACTGGTTTTTATCCTTCTCTTAAACCCCTTCCCTCCCATTTGGAAATTATGGTACATCTAAGTGATCATTTTTCAACTCTGCTAAATCGAATATATTTTCCATTGTGGTACTATAACAACAATCTTTCATATCAACTATTCAAACACATTTTTATTTTAATTTCATGTTTTCTATTATGGAACTGTGGATTACTTGTGGTGGTTTTTGTATCTGCTCTCATTTAGTTTCTTTGACTTAATTGATTGGGCAAGCACTAACAGAAAAAGTTTCTATTATGTCTCTCTCTTTCTTATGTGATGCAGTGTGGTCAAGGAAGTACAGACGATGAGCTAAGTCCAACTTGTGTATCTTCCTTACTTGGCATCAGGATAGAAGGTGTAGCAGCAGGACTTTGGCATACTATCTGCATTTCTGCTGATGGCGATGTTTATGCTTTTGGGGGAAATCAGTTTGGTCAACTAGGAACTGGTGCCGATCACGCTGAGGTATATCCACAAGTTATCTTTGTATTATTGCAGAACTTCAGTATAGATAGACCATGTCAACAACTGTAACTGAAGTCCTAGGTGCATCACTGACGAAAGGGTTTCTGGATATTTCTTCGGAAATATGATATATGCTGTAGAAAATGGAACTTTTTTTTTCTTAGCTTCTTTTTGTTTTCATTTGAAATCACAAATCTGGTTCGATGGCTTGAATTTTGTTCTGCTCTTCTTTCTGTCCGATATAGGTTTAGATTTGATTTTCAACATGGTTAACCTTATCTTCTTGGTCAACTGCTATCAGACTTTGCCTCGGCTTCTTGATGCTCCAAGTCTGGAAAATGTACATGCAAAAGTTGTATCATGTGGAGCTCGTCACACTGCAGTTGTCACAGGTGTGTCAATCGTTTGGATGAATTGGTATTCTTCTGTAAACTTTCTGATAGTTTGCCGTGGAGCATTATTTCAATTGTTTTGAGGAATGGAAGTCTCAGGATTTTCTGTAGAAGTTAATAGCTGTACGGCATTGTAGCAGCAATATAAGAAATAGGTGAAGAATGTCGTGCCTCTGTTACTACCTATAAATTATAATTGCTAGAAGTTTTATAGATTTCTTGTGGAACTAAATCGATTTCTTCCTTTCTTCAAGGCAACATGAGTCTGTAAATTGCGTGTGTGAGGAATATTACTAGTATAAATTACATCTGATCGACCAGGATAATGCTCCAACCAACTAACTGGAACTCATTCTCTTTTAATAGATTTTTCTTTTTAACCATTTGTTTTGCTTGATTACTTTTAGGCCAGCCAAGCAAACATATTGTTGATCATACTATGATATTATAGTAGAAAAATGTTCATCTCATTATGAAACACGTGCACAGAAATTGATGCCATTTGAGTAAGACGATAGAAGAATACGAAGGAAAGGGTGAAAGCGCTTGAAATTAATTGGTGTTAGATCAAAATGAGTTAAATGTTACTTCTCTATTAGTAGCTTTTGCTTATTTTTCACTGCATAGATTAGGTCCAGTTCTATTGACTCCACATTGACTAATTGCCCCTCCTTTCCCTGTTTGAAGAGGATGGAAATACATTTTGCTGGGGATGGAACAAGTATGGTCAGGTATACTGTGTATGCTCAATCTTTTGGCACATAGGATGTGAATGTGTTTGTGTTGGTAGCAAGTTGTACGATTGGGAACTAAAATGTTAATTTTTTGTGTGGCTATACATCTTAATTGATCATGACTTGTTTTCTATGAGACAGCTGGGGTTGGGTGACGTGATTGATAGGAACATCCCTTCTCAAGTTCCAATAGATGGATGCGTAGCAAGAAATGTGGCATGTGGCTGGTGGCACACTCTTCTGCTGGCAGAGTCACCCACTTGAAAGTACATGCACTCTGATCGCTTGGGCACAATTTTGTTAGGTTAGAGGTGACTGTGCTATCAACATTAACATATGTCTGTTATATGTATATGTAACTACAGTAGCACGTGTGCATATACATATATGTTCATGTAGTCATTCTTTAGTGGTGGAGGCTATTGCAACTGGTTATCTGTAAACAAGTTGGGGTTGCTAAATTCATCTGGCGTGGCGGCAATTGTAGTACTGCAACGTGTATTGTATATACCTATTGATGATTGTTGAGCTCTCTGATATAATAATGTTCTGTGGTGTTGAAGATTCATCTTCAGGTTTCGTCTTACTGCTATGTAGTTACAGCTTGCTTTCGTTGATGGTATGAAACATTTGTAAATGTGGGAAGTCTTTCAGCATTTTTGTAGTATTTCTGGTCTTGTTACTTAAAGACTGGTGAAGATAAATAAAGATTGTATATCGAGTTCTTAAGGAAATTATAGTTATCTAGACGTTGAAGTGTTTTTCATTTTTTTTAATGTATTTCTCGTATTTTAGTTTGCAATAGTGTATAGATAGAGGGTTAGATGCACTTGGGCGTTTGGTTTTATTTTCAAAAGTTTATTTTCAATTTGATACGATCTCAAATTTTGAAAACTTGTTTGTTTAGTCTGATTCATTGAAAAATGCTAATTTCCATTAGAAATTTGCAGCTTAATTTATTAAAAATATACTTTTTAAACCATCGTTTTAAACCTTATTATTGTGTAGGAAAAGAGGACATGATATGATATATAGTGAGTTCATATTGACTTTTTAAAAAATAAAAATAATATTATATTATATATTTAAAGTGCAATATTGCAAAATATATATATATATATAACAAATCAAATCTAAACACATTATGATTTCGCACATTTGTAAATCTAAGTTGAAAACATATAATCCAGATATATCTTATTTTTTGCACAAAAATAAATAAAGTGTTTTCATTTCTGAAAATTAGAAGTAAAAATAAAAACAAAACCAGCAAGAGTTGCACTTAGAATTTGGTGGTGTTTCTACCACAGGCACAACGTTGAATACACCAGAAAGAAACAGTATAAAAATTCAATCCCGAAAGAGGGTTAAGAAACAAAAATCAATTGTATGTCGACAAATTCCATAAGTTAGAGGATCATTAATGAGGTGGGAATTTCTATGGATAAAAATATATTTTCTATCTATTCTGATCATGGTACATCCAGTAATGAAGTTTTCGGATTCGGAGATCACTTGCACTAATTGTGTTATTCTTTTCTTTCTTTTTTCTTTTTAATTAAATATACTTACATTTTATACGCAAGATTTGACTTATTTATTCAGAAGTTTTTCCATTTGAGTTTGGTGAACTGGAGAAGCAACATCATCAGTTCCTAAGAGTAGATAGGAGATATAAAATATGCAATCCATCTCTTTTAGTATTATTTATTTATTAATATGGTGTCATTGTTGACATCAACTGACATAAATTTATTCCAAAGAGGAAGACTTTTGGGGTCAATGTCTGTTTGGTCAATCCCCACTTTATTTACACTAAAATACCCCATTTTCAAAGAGATGTGATTTATGAAAACTACAAGTTGGTAGTACAAATCTTTGAAACCCATACAAATGTCGGATAAGATTTTACTTTTAGTCCTATGACTATAAGGATATTACATTTTTAGTTTTTTTTTTTAAAAAAAATCATATTTAATATGTTAAATATTTATATACTAAAGTTAACACATTCTTGTAAGTACGCAGAGAATATAATCTATCCTGTACTTAAATACAAATAGCATATTTTGTCCTAAGTTGGTTCCATGATTGAATATTTTGATAAAAAGAAAAAAGCATGTGTTTTCACATGCATTTTTCTTAAACTTAAGAATGATGATGAAACCCTAATCATGTTTTATTATTTCACCACCAGACAAAATTTCTGAATCGTAAAAATCCTTCCCTTTCTTTAAATCCTAATTTCTTCTTAGCAATCGTTAAGATGCCCTAATTCTTTTGAAACAAGCATCTATCTTATTATCCATATCTCACCTATCTCAACTCTAATCTTCTGCTAGAATGACTTAGTACTAAACGTGTTCACCTTAGAATTAATGTGTAATTAAATACATGACTAAATTTGCTCACTATGTAGTTACAACACCAAAACATGTTAAATTCAATATCTTTAACAATTTTTTTAAATGAATAAAAATACAATACCATAAGCATAATTAGAGGAATAAAAATAAAATATCCCCAATAGTGGTGTGATTCACTCACCTGTCTTTTCTTAAATTTCTAGATGTATTCACAAAATTGATCCAATGTATATGAGTGGGGAGTTGGCATCAAACTGTTAATCATCATTCATACTCAACAACTATTATATATAAAGCCCCATTTCTCACTATTCCTTCTTTTCTGACCATCTACTATCAACCAATAATCAACTACACCACTACTTTTTACCCCAATTTTCTTCATAATTGATGTTTTGGATTCAAAACTCATTCCACATGTATGTGAATATATATACTTGTATTCATTTAAAAAGAAAAAATAAAAAAAAGCATGAGTTCAAATCATTCGATACTTGAATTAGTGAGACCAGAGATTAAAAAAACAGAACAAAAAGAAATTTTTGAATTTTTCTTATATCCCCCACAAATAATTGTCATTATGCAATTCGGTTAAGTAGATCTGGGAAAATTGAAACCTTGATCACTAATATTTATAAGGGCCAAGGCCAATTTTGAACTTACACACAGTTTTCGAAGATAATAATTAATTTATTTAATATAAATTTAAAAATATTTTGCTCGCATAAACTACTTGGGCGAGGAAGATTATTCATGGCAGCAACTTGGTGGTTAATGGAAAATATGCTGCATTCAATATGGAGGCTAATTTGCAAATGCTACCTTTCCATTAATGCATTCAATATTCAACAATTTTTTTTTTATAAATTATGTAATATTTAGATGGAGAGTATAGAATTATTAATTTTGCCTTTCTTGTATTCTTTTTTAGAAAAGAATTTATAAACAAATAAGATGGCGGTGGATGAAAAATTCAAAATAATAAATTTGTGTTAATGGGCAGAGGTGGGGTATAAAATATTTAAATGCAAAATCACCAATCATTAAAGGTGAAAATTAGTTGTTCAACGGGACTTGAATATAAATATATATCTTTTATGAGAAAATATAGAAATAAACGTTGCCATTGTTTTTTGAATAAGAATGAGCGTAAAATAGAAGCTTCTTCAATAATTTCCCAACCCCATAATTTTATATATAAATTGATTAATTACTCTCCAAATTTCAAAGGTTTGACCCAAAAATTATTAAATGTTAAAAAATAAAAAAAGGTGACAAATCAAATCACATGCAGAAAATAGCAAAAATCTTCTCCCACCAAACAAATTTATAACCCCCCCTCCCACTCCATTTTCACTACACCCCCACCTCCGCAGCCATGGCCAACGCCAACCCACTCCTCCTCCTATCCTCTCTGCTACTAACATACGCTATCTGCTCTTTCTCCCTTCCTCCCTGCCCCTCTTGTGGATCCACCTCTGTTCCCTACCCCCTCAGCACCGCCCCCAACTGCGGCGACCCCTCCTACAGAATCCGCTGCGTCTCCGGCACACTGCTGTTCGACTCCTCCAACAACTCCTACCCAATCACCTCTATTTCCCCCTCCAATCAACGCCTCATAGTCGCGCCCTCTTCCTTCCTCCCCAACACCTGCATCGCCGCCGATCTCCCCTCCAACGGCCTCCAGCTCAACTCCTCCGCCCCCTTCAACATCACCAGCAGCAACACCATATTCTACCTAAACTGCTCCGACACAATTCTCAACTCCCCTCTAAACTGCACCTCCAACAGCCTCTGCCACCTGTACGTCAACGGGACCAACTCGGCGAGCGATTGCGGCAACACGCCGTGCTGCGCGTTCCGGGCCGGGGGATCGACGACCTCGTACAGGATACGAGTGAGGCAGGATGGTTGCCGGGCTTACAGGAGTTTTGTGAATTTGGATTACGGGCTGCCGGTGAGCCGGTGGCCGCAGCCCGGGGTGGAGTTGCAGTGGGTTTTGCCCCGGGAGCCCACGTGTGGAGGGCAGGGGGACTGCGGCTGGGGTTCAACTTGCGGGCCAGACCCGAACTCAAATGCTGGGATTAGGAGGTGCTTTTGCAATTCAGGGCTGCAGTGGGACCCTCTCACTGGAGTCTGCGCTAAAGGTCAGTTTTCTCGACCTTTGTTTCTGTTGCCAATATTTTCTCTTGTGTCTGATTTTAACTAATTATACAATAATTGTAATATTTGGATGAATGGCTATTCAATTGATTTAAATCACTAAATTGAAAAAAGTTGGGAGGAAATTGATGAAGAAGCAGTAGGTGTTGAAGGATATTTTTCAGAATTTTGGTGATGTTGATGCAGAGTGCCAAGATCCAGATGGTTGTGGAAAAGACCCAACTCCACTCATAGCAGGTATTTGTTGCTGCCCCACTACACATTTCTTATTAATGATTTGTGTTTTTGTTTTTATTTCTTGGGTGCAACATTCTTACGCGTTTTTACTCTATGCTAAAAACTTGCTCACACTCAACTAATAACATTATAAATATTATTTTATATGTTATCATCTTACATTTTTCTTCTTAAATCAACTATAGAATAGCTGAATTCAAAATATTAGTTTAAATCATGGCAACGAGTCTTGTTATATTATTATATAATTGTAATTAATAAAACAATCAATCATATGCTAAATATATTTATATTTAGAGATAATTACACCTGAGATTTGATGTAATTACATTTAATACCCCTAAGTTTTATTTTGGTTTAATAAATAAGTCCTTCTGTTAATCAAAATTCACCGAATTTGCTGATATTAATTAAAAAAAATTTATTTTTACTGCTGATTGACTTATAACAGGTCAAATAAATCTTTTTATGATCAAATACCCTCATACGTCTTTACACAGTAATGTATATGATGAGGTATATTTTCATCGTTATAAGGTAGTTTAGTTCGAAAAAAATTGTTTGACTTGCAATAAGTCGGTTCTAAATCAATCAAACTAAATATTAATTTTTATTTATTTTTTATTAATATCAACAAAAATTCAGTGAATTTCGACTAATTGGGGATTTATTTGTTAGATGAAAATAAACCTTATAGGTGCTAAATATAATTTTTCAAATTACAAAACGAAATTTTAGGAGATGGGAGTGTAATTTCCCTTAGTATAATTAAATTTAATTTAGACAATAATTTCACTAGCAAAATATAGTGCGCATTAGGGAGAAATATTTGGTGTTTGGGCCTAAGTGTTGACTTCGACGGTGGTGATATTTATCACCTTATCTTGATATACCATGAACCAAAAGTCAAAAAAGGCGGAAGTATGAGAATTTTCAATAAATATCGGCCTTAATGCAATTTTAACCCAATAATATCTAAATTATTCTTTTATAATAAAAATATAAGAATTTATCCTTTGTTTTTTTTTTAAAAAAAATATAATTTATCTTCCTATCTAAGGAGGTAAATTACTTCATTTTAAAAAATACAGAAGAGCAAATTGCTACATTATAAAAAAAAATATAGGGAATTAAATTGCTATTTTTTTTTAATAAAAGGGTAATTTGCTCATTTGCAATACATGAGGGTTGTTTGGTGTGATTTTGGGAAAATTTTAACTTCGATTGGATTGAGTTGAACTTGAATCAATGATATAACAAGTGTAATATATTTATTGTGTAATTAATGTACAATTTAAAATAAATGACAGTCACATAATAATTATATTATACTTAATTTATAATTAGTTTAATTCAATCAAATTTAATTTAAGTAAAAAGAGGGTGTGATTTTTGTTGGTGATGGAACAACACTGAAAAGTGTTGCTGTTTTCTTTTTTCTTCTTTCAAAGTGGAGCTTTTATTTACGAAATAATATCCATGACGCCATCTATATGTGAAATTAATGCAATTGAGAATATAATATCAACTTGCTGTAATTTAAACTTGATAATAGCGCCATTCTGCTTCCAACAGTGAATACTTTTTCCTCTCATGATCTGCCATTAATTGCTGTTATGATCTTCATACGCAGGTTTAACCGCAGGCCTCGGCGTGGCCCTCATTGCAGCACTCATCGGATTCTTAGTCTACAGGCGCCACCGGCGCATCAAGGAAGAGCAAGAACGCCTCACCCGTGAGCGCGAAGAGATCCTCAATGCCGGTGGTGGGAAAACAGCCAAAGTTTTCACCGGCAAAGAAATAAAGAAGGCAACTAACAACTTCGCCAAGGATCGCCTACTCGGAGCTGGTGGCTATGGTGAAGTCTACAAAGGCATTCTCGAAGATGGAACGATGGTCGCCGTCAAATGCGCCAAGCTCGGCAATGCCAAAGGCACCGATCAAGTCCTCAACGAGGTGCGAATTCTCTGTCAAGTCAACCACAAGAGCCTCGTTCGCCTTCTTGGCTGCTGCGTCGAGCTCGAACAGCCGTTGCTGGTTTATGAGTATATCCCCAATGGAACTCTCTTAGACCATTTACAAGGTGGAAACAGAGGGCTTCTCTCTTGGAAACGCAGGCTTAGCATCGCCCATGCAACTGCAGAGGGGCTAGCTTACCTACATTTCTCTGCAGTTCCACCTATCTACCATCGAGACGTAAAGTCCAGCAACATCTTGCTCGACGAGAAACTCAACGGGAAGGTGTCAGATTTCGGGCTGTCCCGTTTGGCTCATACAGATTTAAGCCACATTTCCACTTGTGCTCAGGGAACACTGGGGTATCTTGATCCCGAGTATTACAGGAACTACCAACTGACAGATAAGAGTGATGTTTATAGCTTCGGGGTGGTGCTTTTGGAGCTCTTGACGTCCCAGAAAGCTATCGATTTCAACAGGCCACCAGATGACGTGAACTTGGCCGTTTATGTGCAGAGGTTGGTGGAGGAGGAGAGGATAATGGATGCAGTTGACCCAATGTTGAAGGAGGGAGCAAGCACGTTGGAGTTGGAGACGATGAAGGCGCTGGGGTTTCTGGCGGTGGGGTGTTTGGAGGAGCGTCGACAGAATAGGCCGTCTATGAAAGAGGTGGCGGAGGAGATCGAGTATATTATCAGCATTACAGCTGCTAAGGCTGCAGAGCAGTAGTTATGGTAGTAGAAGATGATGTAGTTGAGTAAGTTTTTTGGTATGAGATATCAGAATTAATGGTGTGTGTGTTTCTTCCATTTGGCTTCCAGTTGATGTGATTGTACATAGAGTAGAGGGGTTGTGAATAGCAAACAAGTTTTCATTTTGTTCCTTTTTATGTTTGTTTTCCTTGGAAATAAATCCCTATCTTTTTTATGTAGTTTTATATGCTTAGTAGTCCCCCTCCTATACTTTTATTTCTCTATCAACTTCCACCTAAATTCTAACTCAAATTAATTTTGACTAGATCTAAATTAATTATATGGTGAACATAATACATTTATAGTATAATTTAAAAAAATTAATCAATCACATGATAAATATATTATTAGCTTGGTCTAATCAAATCTAATTAAACTTTTTCCAACTTTGACACCTATAATATATGCATCCTAGCAAAAATTGAACCCACTCGCATTCAAATTAATTACACAATACCATATTAAATTATACTTGTCATATAATTGATACTCATTTTTTTTGTTTATCTTATAAGATATATTATTTAAAAAAAACAATTATTAATTAAAAAAAATATAATCTGAATACATGTATGATCTCGCACGTAGTAGGTTGTATGCCATTTTTACTTTTTCAATATTATTTTAAGTGACAATTAATTAGAATACACGCATTCTCTATTTTTTATTATAATTATAAAAGAGTTTTCATTAAATCTAAAATTATATTTACACCTTTTAAAATTTTTACACATTTAGTTATTTAATTTAATTAAATAAATAAAATTATATACACGCATTAAGTATGCTAACCCTTATTAAGAGGTTTTCAACTCTCAAGACGAAAATTAATTAAAGAAACAAGAGTAGATATTAACTGGAGTTTTACCATAAAAAATGGGGACCGACAACACTTAATAATAATTATTGAGCTATACGTTGTAATTATCTTATTCGGAATATTTAAATAACCTTGTTACATATTTATCAATCGTTAATTTCTAGTTCATCTATGTGTAATTGGTTGAACAATAAAATATATAATTTTAGTATGGGAATATTCTTTGATTGGCAACTTGGCGTAGGTGAATGCCTAATCTTAACAAATAACTGAGACTGGTGGCAGTCCACAGTTTCAACCTGCAATTACAAGACTAAAACCCATAAACAACATCAACAACTACTACTACTATTATTATTTTAATAAGTAATATTCTTATAATTTACCTGTAATTAATTTGAAATTTACTCTTATAACACTACCTATTATAATTAATTTAATACACTAAAAGCGTAATCATACTTGCAATGTAATTATATGAATAATGTTCATATAAATAATGGACATAGTCGGATTGTATATAAAAATTTACTTGATTAATTCTTTTTCATAACATAAATTCACTATTCAACTCTATCAATAATAATTAACACTAAGGTTGAGATTACATATATAGTAATTCATTACCGTTGTTAGTAAAAAAATAAATCTATGCTCCATTTTTTTTTATAAACCAATTATTTTTTTGTCTAATATTTTGTTGCTCATAAATTCAGATGATCAAATACTTTTTGTTTAATGGGTAGTTTGAAATAATAGTAATTTGACAAATCAAAAGTTGTGGAGTTGAGTGGGTTTCTTCCATTGGTGAAAAAAAGTCATTTAAAAGTCAGATGCTGTTAGCTATATATATATATAGAGAGAGAGAGATAAATACAGCTGTATCTATGTACTTATATTTCTTCCAAGTACGAAAAACTTCGTGTAATTGACATTTTGCATCCTTTAATTAAACTTGTTTAACATTTTGCACCCTAAAATTAAACAAATGACGAGTTGCACCCTCTACTTACGATTCGTTTCACTATTTTTACCTAGAGTAAAATGGTGAGTTACTTTTTCTTTCGGAAAGATAAAAAAAATACAATTTAGTCCCCTGTAATATTGTAAATTTATAAATTTATCCCTATAAAAAATAGTAATTTACCTAAATAAGAGGGTAAAATTATTATTATTTTTTCATACGGAGTAATTTGCTCATGTGTTATATCACATGTGGGTAAATTGAATTAAACCCACTATTAAAAGTTTAATATATTAATAATTTGTTATTTTATAATATACAGTGTGCCAAATGAATGTATTGAACGAATAATTGCTATGCTTTTATATGAGTATTTTTCAACAAATATTAAGATGGGACGAACTATTTTATTGCCTTTTCTTTTAATTTTTATATTTCAACACCATTTATTTTTATTGTAGTCGGAGTCAGTACATGTTAGGATTGCAACTTCGGATGAAGTGAAATTGATAGTTCGTCATTTAAATATTTTGATAAAATTATGTTCAAAGTATTTAAGAGGAGAGTGAGGAATTTGATGAATTTGTCCTTGCAAGAGTTGTAAAATGATCTTGGGACGGGTTTAATGTGTCAATGATTTGCTATTTTAAGGGTGCAAAATGTTTTTTTTTATTAATTAAGGTGCAATATAGCAAATAAGTGTATATATAGGGTGCAAAATGACAATTACCCAAAGTTCTATTGCTTCATTAATGCAATGGCCATACCGACACACACACACACACACCACAACACACACGAGGAGGAGTGACGACACCACCAACCGTTGGGTTTGTCGTAAAAGGAGGGAAATTACAAAACTATTCACTGACTCAGCCTGCGGGTCGAATCGCTCCTTGACTCGGCCTGGATCTTCCCTGAACCTAAAAGGTTTGAAAATTTTCCCCCTCATTTTGTCCAATGGGTTGGTTGTCTTCTTTTGACGAATTCTCGTCTGGGTTTCTGTTGGAATTTGATGTGATCTGCACAGGTTCATGGAGATTTGAACGTGTTATTTTGTGAAATCTAGCAATGAGGGTGTAATTTTGTCTCCTTGTTTATGTATTGATTCTTTTCCTTGCCGCTTTTGTTGATTTCCGGGGATTTTTTGTTTGTTTGTTCGTTTGGAGTATTATTACAACTTTTTGATTAATTGTGGAAGGAGATGGTTTAAGTGCAATGATTTTGTTGCGTTTAATTTAGATCTGGTTTGTGCCTCTGTTTTTCTTTCTGTTATAAAGTACATCCATAAAACAGTTCTGGATTTACATTGGGAACTTTAAATTAATCTTAAAGCTAGAGAACATCTTAATTCAGCTCCATTTTGACATATTTGGCGCTCGATGGTTCATCGAATCAAAGGTGGTTCCTCTTTCTAGGATGGTTTTTCTTAAGTTGAGGTTCTAAATGGACAATTTCACTATTACTAAATGCTTGGTTACCTTTCTTGTTCGTTTTGTCATTTTATATTTCCTTGTTTGGTGTGTTTATTCTAGGTTGGGGTTATTGGTTTTGTTGGTTAAGTTTTTGTTAGCAGTCAGTGTGCTGTATCATTATGATTGTAATATGTATCTTTTACTAAGATTTGTCTGCTATTTGTTAGGTTTAGGAAGAACATTTAACAAAAAGGAAGTAAATCCTTGATCTCTCAGCCATTTGTGATCGATTTAACTTCAAGCATTTGTTTTCCTAATTTATCAGTTCTATGAGTTGGTTTAGTACAATGTTAAACTTTTTTGTTTTCTTTCTTCCATTAGAAATGGCTTCCTTTCAGTTTGCTTCATTTATAATTACTGTATTAGATTGTGTTAAATGGTGTGGTAGGAAAATTACATTTAGCAACTTTAGATCGGAAGCTAGTCAGGCTAGTGTGACTACCTCATTTTTAAGTTCCCTACTCTATTTGTGAAAAACATAATAATGGAATCCCCAGTTAAGTTTCAATAATAGTTCCAATGTTCCATTTAACTCTTTTAATTGCATGCCATTGAACATTGTTTAATTTTCTGAAATACAAAGATAAAGAAGTTATTAGAAGTTACATTTTCGGATGCTGTTTGGACCCCTCTCCTCTATAATAAACTATGGCACTTGCATTCAGAAGATCTATATCAGGTGATCGGCCACCCCACAAAAAATCCTTTGGTTTTTTTCACCGTAATTAAAATTCCAGCTGTTGTATGGCTGGAAACTTATGTTTCCTTTCAGCTAAACCTTTTGGACGCATTCTCTGGACTATTTTAGGACTCTATTGATTGTATGATGCATATGGGGATAATCCATTTCCCCCAACTACGGCTTTAAATGTTTGTGTTATTTTTCTTTCCAGCTCCAGTTATGGATGTATATACATATAATCAGTTTCCCTCAACTACAGCTTTAATTTTTCTGTTATTTCTCTTTCCAACTCTGGTTATGGACGCATATACAGATATTCCGCTTCCCTCAACTACGGCTTTAAATTTTTGTGTTCTTTCTCTCACCAACTCTAGTTATGGACTTGTTTCTTTACTAATACATGCATCTATTACCTTCGTGTCAATTTTAGTGTAAAAACAGATTGGAGAACCGACAACTATGGTGAGAATGTGACACTTATCATTGCATCCCATTACAGATGTCAATTCAGAGTTTTTTAGAGTTGCATGCTTCCGCCTCCTTTCCTGTATAAATAGCGACAGGGCCAAGGGCTCACTTCAATAATCTTTTCAGGTACTTAAGTCGATATAAGGAAAGCATCACAGGCTAAGATGAAGGCACTAATTCTTGTTGGAGGTTTTGGTACTAGATTGAGGCCATTAACATTAAGTGTGCCAAAGCCACTTGTTGATTTTGCTAACAAGCCCATGATATTGCATCAGGTAAAAGATTTCGTTCTTGTTTAGCTTTGAATGAATTATGTGCAGCAGATCTTTGAGTAAACTTTTCAATCAGTAACCACACGCTAGATAGTTGAATATTTGTACTCTTGGTTTAGTAGCTGAATTTCAGCATGAGTTGCGCTTTTGAAATCCTGAACTTTCAGCTTGTTATTTATACGTATCATGTATATGAATGGTTCCTCAAAAATTTCAATTAATCCTTTTTGTTCATGCTATTATTCAGATCAGAAGTTTAGCACTCTTCTGACTAGTGGTTTAATTGTCCTGTATCCTAGATTATCTTCACCTTCTGATTAAAATTATAACTGCCAAGGAAAATCAGCATCATACTGTAAAAAGGTGATAAATTTTGGTTCTTGATTGCCTGTGTTGTTACTGGTTTATTCTCTGGTATTATTTCATGCTTAATCCTTTCCATCACAATTGGGTTCTGTATCTTACTATGTGTATGTTTATCTATATGACAATTTGACATTGAATCAGATAGAAGCCCTCAAGGCTATTGGGGTGACGGAAGTTGTCCTGGCAATCAATTATCAACCAGAGGTAAACTGCTGATTTGCTCTCTAATCTTACAAGTGTAATAGTGCACTGATTAATGATAATTAATTTTTGGCCGATTATCACTTAATTACATACATTTTACAGGTAATGCTCAACTTCTTGAAAGATTTTGAGGCAAAGCTTGGGATAACGATTACGTGTTCACAAGAAACTGAGCCTCTTGGAACTGCAGGTCCCCTAGCTTTGGCTAAGGACAAACTGATAGATGATTCTGGTGAACCTTTTTTTGTGCTTAACAGTGATGTTATCAGTGAATACCCACTGAAACAGATGATTGAATTCCACAAATCCCATGGAGGTGAGGCTTCTATTATGGTGACCAAGGTAAGTCTATGCCATTTCTCCATTGATAATATTTCTGAGTCTAGGTGTACAAGAAATTAATCTTACATAGTGATGTAGGTGGACGAACCTTCAAAATACGGTGTTGTTGTGATGGAAGAATCCACTGGACAGGTTGAGAGATTTGTGGAGAAACCAAAGTTATTTGTGGGCAATAAGATCAATGCTGGCATTTACCTGCTGAACCCCTCCATTCTTGATCGTATTGAGCTACGCCCCACATCTATTGAGAAAGAAGTGTTCCCAAAAATTGCGGCAGAGAAAAAACTTTACGCGATGGTGCTGCCAGGATTTTGGATGGACATTGGACAGCCAAGGGATTACATCACGGGACTGAGACTCTACTTGGATTCCTTAAGGAAGAAATCGCCTCTGAAGCTGGCCTCGGGGAGTCATATAATTGGAAACGTCTTGGTGGACGAAAGTGCGAAAATTGGCGATGGATGCTTGATCGGCCCGGATGTTGCAATTGGTCCTGGTTGTGTTGTTGAGTCAGGTGTGAGGCTGTCCCGGTGCACAGTTATGCGTGGAGTCCGCATCAAGAAACATGCTTGCATTTCAAGTAGTATCATTGGATGGCACTCAACTATTGGTCAATGGGCTCGTGTTGAGAACATGACCATACTAGGAGAAGATGTTCATGTTGGTGATGAAGTTTACAGCAATGGTGGGGTGGTCTTACCCCACAAGGAGATCAAGTCCAGCATCTTGAAGCCGGAGATAGTAATGTAAGGTTTGGTTATTCCTGATGGTGGTTAGTGAGTTTATATGTTTGCCATCTGAATGGGTTTTATTCCCTTTCTTTTTCGTGTTATCGGTTTCCATTTCTCCCCCGTGTCAAATTGTAGAAGCCAGTCCCTGTCGGAGGTTCTGCATGGTTTAAGCTTATAAATATAGTTGCTGGTGTATGAAATGTGTAATGTGTGATGTGTTGTGTTGTGTAAATAGAAATAAATTATTAGTTGCTTCCTCTTTGGTACATTATTGTGGATTTAAGGATGATTAAGATTTTTTTTAAGTGCATATTGTCAACTTATTGAAGTTGAGGATGCAAAATTGGATCCCAGAGTTGATTGACAACAGGAAATTGCATAGATAGGGATGGTGATGAGTCGCATTCAGTAGCACAAGAAAGAGTATTTATTGATTTCTTGAATGGTATGTTCTTTTGTTGGATATCATGTAATGTGAAACTTCTTCTCATACCTGATTTGTTATCAATCAATTCAAAAAATTCATCATCACTCATGAGATTTCTTGATAATCACAATAGTTTTTGGTTATGTTTTATATAGATGTGGATTTCATATAGTTCCATTAAAATAAAAGAATATAACCCTTTTAGCAACACATCTTCCTTGTAAGGTAGAAAAATCCTGGCAGCAAACAACACCACCGAAGGTGATCCTGATGTGGGCTTCCATTTCTTGTACATAGAATACAAGTCTTGACTAATTAATTATTCTTCTTTCCTTTGTCAACAATAATGAAGAAAAATTAATGGCACAAATGTCCCTTCAATCCAGATTCCCTTTCATTGAATAATAACAGTTGCATCAAAATTTGATGGATATCACATCAGTCATGCCTTCAATCGTGCACTCATCTGTCTTATTGATATATCCTCTCATGTGGTCGAGGTTTTTTTGTTAAAGGATAAAATCGGGAATTTTACCTCGGCACAATTGCACACCAGGTGAAAGGGTGTTGGAAATTATATGGTGTGGTGAGGTATATATGTTTAAGGTGTGTCTATTACATACCAAATTACTTTTTACCCTTACAATTTAATATATTTTTTTATTAATGTACATTATACAGCCCCTCACTCTCGAATGGAATATGCCTACCCAGTGTAATATTTTGTTCGAGAGTAAACACTCCTCCGAATTGAGTTAACACATGGGTGTGGATGGTAGTGCAAATGCTTAGCCAACAGTATTAGGTGTCGGCTCGAATTGGGGTGCACCTCGATTGCAGGGTGCACCAGGTGGTGCACCCCGAGCCCAGTTCGAGGGGGGTGCACCAGCGCACTGCGTGCCCAGCTCGAGGTTACCGCCTCTGGTGCACTTGCTGGCCTCGAGCTGAGCCAGTCGGCGGGGTGCTCTAGGTGGCGCACTCCAACCACCAGGTGCACCCAAGCCTCGAGCTGGCGCGTTGGTTCCAACTCGAGGCATTGAGCTGCCAGCCGGCGGGGTGCACCAGAACTGGTGTGGCGCACCAGGTGGTGCAACTAGAGCCCTCCTTAAGCTTGGCTTGAGTCTTTAAGTGTTGTGAGGAGGTGCTAATTTTTGCGTCCCCTGGGTTTTGAACTCAGGTCAAAAGGGTGGCAAATAAGAACTCCTACCATTACACCATCAAATATTTCTTAACAATATTTGCTCTCATTTTCTATTAGTAGAGGTTATTCAGAATTTATTCATATTTTGCGCCAAACTCTTCCATTTATTTTGAGAAATTCGACGTCATCTTCAGGAGATGAGATTCCCCATAAACAATTTTTACATTTGGTAATGGAGCCCCCCAAGATTTTGGAGAGGGTGAAGCGGCGCAAAGTTTTTTTTTTTTTTTTTTTAAGGACATAGCCTCTTGGGGTGATTTCTTCACCATCCATTAGGTTGAAAATTTTGGTAAGTAACTCGATAGTATTCTATGTTCATAAATGTAGTCACTACACTTATGTTGTTTTGTTCTCTTATAATCTGTATTCGCCAGATGTTGCCTCAAGGGATGTTTTTGCTCAAGCTCCATAGTTAGGTTTTTACCAACTTCGGAAGGGGGGGGCAAAATTTTCCGATTCCAACATTTTTATGAGTGGACCTTGCCTCAAGAATTTGATAAGGGGACGTTGCCTCAAAGGATACTTCATGTCTCGGAGTTGGTCTTTCACCAACTTCAAGGGGATGTAAAGTTTCCGGTGCAACATTATTGACGAGGATCTCGATGAAAGTTCCATTTAGGGGGTCCCGGGGCAATAACGACTTTTATCTATATGACAATGCCGATTTTTGCCTCTAGGGTCCTCGTGAAACTTCAAGGATCTCTGTGTCTAAGTTTGTTTCGTTTGTCGGGACTACGACAAGAAAAACTAACTTCCTAACTCAAAATTCGAAGTACAATAATCAAAAGAGGAGAAAGGTATGCCGATGTTCAGGATGAATCTCCCCATTGAGGGGTACTTGCTCATGAGTCAGAGGGGTTACCTCCTGGGATGGTGACTGTTCACGAGGCGAGTCTTGTTCCGCCAACGCCCGATACCTGGTTTGCATACTCAGTGTCGAGATAACGGTTTTCCACAGACGGCGCTAATGATGTGGTCGAGGTTTTTTTGTTAAAAGATAAAATCGGGAATTTTACCTCGGCACAATTGCACACCAGGTGAAATGCAATTTCCGCAAAATGTGTAATTTTCAAGAGAAAAAGTGTCTTGCCAATGAATAGTCACCTGGATTAAAAAATTAGTATTTTGGTATTTATAGGGTGTTGGAAATTATATGGTGTGGTGATGTATATATGTTTAAGATGCGTCTACTACATACCAAATTATTTTTTTACCCTTACAATTTAATATATTTTTTTATTAGTGTACATCATCCTCGTTGGAAATAGAGCACAAAAGAAAGCTTGAAATGGAGAAGAAATTTCTATTCCTTTTCCATCAACTGAATTTGTTTGCGCCAAAAAGTCCGCTGCTTCATTGGTTTCTCTTTCGCACATCAAATAATAGGAAAAATGACGATCTTCATCCACTTGTAATTGCATAAAACGGCTAAAACATGCTCATTATTGATGCGGTGGATGACTGTTACAAATTCTCCATCCCACATTGGTCGGGAGAGACAAAGGATCTTGGGGTGTTTATAGCATCCTTCCTCCTTAATAACCGATTTTCTATATGGCCCCATGATAATAACCATCAAACTGGTCGCAGGCAGTAGAGTCCGAATGACAATTACACAAATACCTTATGTTTGTAAAATTACAAGAACACCTCGAAGTTGTAATTGAAATCTATATCGATATCCTCTCTACAAAGGGCAGAGGTACCTAACATCAGGATTGTCGATGTAAGCAAGAAGTCGCATCATATAAGTGGAAACAATTAATTGCACCTTGCTGAACTCTTCGAACAATCTCTATATCTATATACATTGCGAGTTTGAAGATGTGGTTGTGTGTTAAAAGTGTCATTAGGAAACTGTTTAAATTGATGCGACAAGCCAAAACATGATATACGAAGATATGGCGAGAAGAAACCACGACATGAAGGCAAAAGCAATAGATATCTGAAACATGCCGCATGAAAATTTTGTCTTGACGATGCAGAAATTTGTATCTTTAGTAAAGAGAACCATCACACCAGCAGACGAGCATGCAGCTGCCAGGGACAGAGTAGCAGTAACCTGCAGATGCTTAGATCTTAGTACAAGTCGTTAGAACTTAGAAGAATTATCTAGAAAAGAAGTGGGATAAATTAGACGAATCTCCTAGTAAATTTGGCCGTTTGATGGTTCAAACTATGGTAAAATTATGATAAAATTGTATGCTGTCTGGAAATGGTACAAGAAACTATATCCGATGCCCAAATAGTTTCCACTAAAAATTTCCAGCATACAGTCTGAACTGCAGTACAATACTAGGCCACAGAATTTCATGTAAACAGTCACCTTCTCATTATCTGATTAAATCAATTAAACCTTTCATGTCAAACATCAGGTCCAAAACGCCGTGAGTTTTTGGTGTTTTGGTGTATCCATTAAGACTTTACGGTAGCAAATGTTCTCTCATGTATCAAAGTACCATCTTCTGAAGAAACCATAGACTTTAAAAACTGATACCTTTTAGGCTGTTTCTCTTCTAGTAACCATACAACTCATGTACGTAACTGGTTCTCCTATGAATTAATTCAGTTCACATTTCCAGTTTTGAATTTATATTTTAAGGCCATTAAAATCAACTCAGCAAGTTGTCTTAAACGTCCAGCCAGATGCATCTTTTGGGGGTACAGAAAAGAAAAGCTCTATCCTTTCGACCAAACAATCTAAGATCTCATACCTACGGTTCCTTTACCTCACCTTTTCTAGGCCACCATGCTTCGCTATAAAAATGCCACACAGAATTCTTTAGTGATGCTACTTGCTATGCCTTATATCAAATCAAACACAATGGTTATGAAGCTAAACCCATTTAACAACTGGCGTACTTATTACCTCAGCTGAGCAAGCTTCAATCAAATCTTGGAGTATTGGTAAGTCTAGGTGCCTAGTGGCTAATAATCATTGTAGCTTTACTTTTTTTTTCTCTTTCTTTTTTTGGGTGAGAGAGATCAAAAGTTGAACCAAGCAGAGACAGCATCTCCAATTCTTTGCTCTACAAGTACATTCATTTATGCTAACGGAATGAAGCTTCAAGTGTTTCTTCATACAGAAGGGAGAAGAAGATGAAACTCAACTTACGCACATCGGGTATTGTTGTGCAAGAAGTACGAACCGCCCAATTTCAGCCATTTGTTCCAGTACACAAAACTCGTTTTCTTAATCTTGTTGTGGATATGATATGTTTAGCATGAGTGGAAGAGTGGAGCAAACAAAGTTGAATTAAGAGAGATCTTACCCAATCTCCAACGACAAACAGGCTAACTACAATGTGATTGTACAGGTCCTTGTTGAACCTCAAAGCATGTATGTCAAGGCATGCAAGTCCAAAGCTCCACAAAACTTGAAGCCCCATTGAGGCAATTAAGTAGCTGACAACAGAGAATTGAACTATTGTAAGTAGGAAAGTAATCCAAGCCACACGAGTATTAACATTCTCAGAGGTGAAACAAACCTTGTCAATTAAGAGAGAAAGATAATTGATTTTCGAATCAGCAGCAGTTGACACTAACTCACAGTAAAAGAAAAAAATCATCACGTAAACACTAGCAAAGTAGAATTCCCAAGTCCCAACCCTTTCCAGACAAACTTTCTTTTGTTTGCCCTGTTACATATCTTGTCAACACCTAAAATCAATGGATCAGAGATAATATATCACTCAGTAGAGAGCTAAAAACAACCAGCTCAAAAGATTAAATTTTTTAGCTTAATTCCCACAAGATGCCTAATGATTAGCGTGCAATTTACTAAATAACTAACACCAATACAAAATCAATCTTATTGAAGGGAACCTTTTAAAATGAGGTTAGGGAAGAGTCAACACCGAGATTGGATGAAGACAAACTAGTCCATCCTTTTACTATAACAAGAGCTCCAGTGCGAGGACAATCAACTGCAAGTTAACTATTCTATTTCACATGAATTCCCGTCTCCTCTAATCCCCCTCATCCCTCTCCAAACCCAACCTACCAAACTGTATAGGAATAGAGAAGAGACAAAATGAACAAAATCTAGTCGTCACCGAATTTTAGCGATCACTTGATATGCATTAGAATTAATCACAATCCTTACTCCACAGTACTTTTTTGGTGTCTAAAGTTGTTGATTGATCCTACTTGCACTGAAATTGTAGACTGGACAGTATTTTAAGCATGGACAGACCATGTTGTATGCTAAATACATGGAGAATTATACTATATTCGTGTGTGTATTCAGTGTAGAATTATTTACCAACCTCTAAAAAAAAATCAGTGTAGAATTATTTACCAATAACAGCAAGTTTCCATATTCTATTCTTCTGGAACTTCTCTATTTTACTCCGTTTATAGATATTGATCAATGCGTCTGGGGACCAAGCTAGTACCCCAACCAAATATGACTAGTAAGATCAGAAACTCAGAAACACAATAGCCTTCGATCCCCAATTCTCACATTCAGTAATTTTTCAAGCAGAATAAAAGCGAATTATACCAAGATAAAAGGACAGCTCAAATAATTACCAAAAGGCAGTAGCGGTAGAAAAGCCAGAAGCAGAGGTCATAACCCCAATTGAAGCAGATGCAAAAACACACTGTCCAATTCTTAATATCAGCCCACTCTTTCTCCCTGGACTCCCAAACAACTCCTTCATCATCTCTCTCTCTCTCTCTCTCTCTCTCTCTCTCTCTCTCTCTCTCTCTCTCTCTCTCTCCCTCTCTCTCTCTACATATATATGTATATGTACATTAAATTCTTGTAAAGAATGAATCTTTATGAGATGGGTTGTCCTCCCAAGAAAGATGGGGCAGTGAGATGCTCTTAGATTGTCAAAACATTCCCATCAGATGGAATGAATGGATCCCTTTTCTTTTGTTGACTGTAGAATTAAAGCAAGAACGACGTCTCCACTTTTGCTGACTGTAGAATAAGGGGACAAATCATTCAAAAACTTTTCTGCTTCACGAATAGTATACATATTTGTGTATGTGAACATGGGAGAAACAGATGTTGATTTTGATCTAACTCAGATTTCCCGAGTCATATGTCGTTACCATTAAAACGGTCATCAGCAAATTTTTTCCAAAGTTTACCAACTACCAAGAAATATAAAGAGGAATATTTTATTTGTTAGCAGAATTTTTGGCAAGGTAGTGCGCAGTACTGGGCTTTGCAGTAAATGCACAAGATGCCATTTCCATCTACTAGCATAAAAATAAATATTTTTCTTGAAAAAGAATAAAAGCAAAATGTTTTATGATATCCGTATGAAGTCAATAGTCATCGACTATGTACTTTGTTGGTGTTCATTTTCACTATCTTCATTAGTGTGAAATCAAATACTATAATATGATAATGTATTTTGATGTTTGGAGATTGCATTTAAGATATAAATACAAAAATACAATAGGTGCAAAAATTATTAAATATAGAACAAACACGAACCATCAAAATAAGAATTTCATTTAAATAGGTGGAACGACCAATATCCCCACCTCAAAAATTTTATCATAACCAACTCAATGGACTTTAGTAAACAAGTCCTAAAAATACAAAAACTATATTGCCTCTAAAAAATTCAAAGTTGTTATATATTATCTCTAAACATCAATTCTATCTTACAAATTTGATTATTGATATAATAGGATATAAATTTTTGAATTTTTCTACTTGTTATAATGAACTAATACTTTGACTAGATCAATAATTTTTATTACAATAAAATTGAAAAATAAAGTGTAACTCATATCAAATGTAATAACTAGTCATGATTTAAATTTGTGATCTCAAATTTAATCATAAAATTTCAACCAAAATATAATAATAGAGTAGGAGGCGGAAACATGGTTTACTGCTACGAATTACTAAATTTTATTTTTCAAACCGGCATGATATAAAATGACAATGTTACCCAACAAAAACCCATTGCCCAACTCCTAAAACCCTAAACCCCTCTCCTCTGGTTCACCAAACCCTCTCGCTTCTTCTCTCTTGCAAACACCAAAAATGGCTTTAAACAACGCCTTTCGTAGAGCGGCTTCGAGAGTTGTGCCTTTGGCCATGCGGGTTGCCGCCGGAAGTCAAAGGTACCTACAGAACCATCAAAGCTCTGCCCTTTTCGCCTCCATCAGCTCCCCCACACGAAATGTCCTGCAGAGGTCTTTGCCGTTGTTTTTTCACCACTACTCCACCAGCCCAAGTTCCGATGAGGCACTCCTCCGAGTCATCAAGTCTGAGATTCAGTGTGCCGTGGAGTCTCAGGATGAGGAAGAGGTTCTTTTAATTTTTTGTTTACATTGTCAAGTATTATGGTTGTGGTCCTTGTGCAAGTGACAAGGAAATCTAGTTAGATTTTCAGTTATTCTTGGCGAAACGGGTTTTCTATTTATTATTTTTCAAAATGGAACTTTTTCTAGAATAAGCTCAACCCCCCCAGCCCCCAAGCAAATTGGGTTCTCGGGTGTGTACAAGATTTATTTTCGAACATATCTTCGCGTTTATTCAGGATCTTTTTAACGCTTATTGGTGTTAAGATAACGTTTTCCTGGAGGGATTAATTGGATAGGAGGATTTAAAGTTGAATTGCGTGCAAGTATCCAGATTTCTAGTGATCATGTGGGAAATCCATTGGGGAATTCAATTTCGTATTGGCTGGCGGGTATCTTTAGAATTTCGTTGCTTTATTCACTAGTTTTATCACATTGAAGGGTCTCTACATTATTTTCAGTTCTAGGAAATCTATTATTGGTAACGGAAAATATTCTTATGCCGGTATTCTTGCTCTGAAGAAGTCCTGACCAGATGGGAATTACTTAGCTATAGTTTTTATGTTTTGTGTTCCTTCAAGTTTTAAAGACAGAATTGGTGAAATGCTGGGCTGATGGAGATAGAGTATAAGGTTACCAAGAAACGACTTAAGTATAAAAAGCTATTCACATAATAAAGTCTCTCACTAAGGTGCCCTGAACTTAAAAGAAGGCTATTTCACCAAAGCGCGTAACCTTTTCTCTTGACATTAAGTCTCTGAAAGTTGAGTTTTGGCTTCATCGAAACGACTGAACTTTGATGAGCTATGCATGGCGGTCTGTATTTTCAGATGTATTTGATAACAAAAAACTTGTTTGTGTTTTGTCAAATTTGTGGCTTAATGTTACAAACTATATTGTTTTCTTTCCATTATTTGTATATAGGCGGAGGAAGTCCCACAGGGCTTCCCCTTTAAAATTGAAGATCATCCTGGACAGCAGACTATAACACTAACCAGGGAATATCAAGGTGAAACCATAACTGTTGAAGTTCACATGCCTGACCTCATTACTGGTGAGGAGAATGACCATGATGATGATGATGATGATGATGAACAGGAGGAAAGGGGCAACCAATCTAGTATTCCCCTGGTTGTTAGAGTCTCCAAGAAGAGTGGACCCTATCTAGAGTTTGGTTGTACTGCTTATCCTGATGAGGTTGCCATTGATAGCTTGGCTGTCAAGGAAACCGACAACTCAGAAGATCAAATAGCATATGAAGGACCTGATTTTGCGTACGTTTTTATTTAATATAGCGCCTCTAGATACTTTTTTTTCTGATTGTTGGATGTTTGCTGATTAATCCTCTGTTTTCTGTGTCCCTCATATATCCCAGGGATCTGGATGAGAATCTGCAGAAGGCTTTTCACAAGTATTTGGAGTTAAGAGGAATCAAGCCAAGTACAACGAATTTTTTGCATGGGTACATGGTTGACAAAGACAGCAGAGAATACATAACATGGTTGAAGAACCTCCAGAAGTTTGTTCAGGCGTGAGCGTCAGAGATTGGTAGTTTGGTGGGATTTTTTTATGACCGGGACGACGAATACATGATCTGCTCCATCTGATTCTGCACTAGTATAATTTAGATTAGCTATTGATAAATCATGAAACCATTAAAATTTTGAACTTTGATGAGCCAGAAGTGCCGTCATGTTACTAATGTCTTTGTAATGTTGATTGCATGGTGAGTAGAAAATTGCAATAATCCATCATCGATGGTTAAAGCTTTATTTTCAAATTAGGAGCTGTTGAACGCTTCTGCTAACTTCATTTCATTTTATCGTGTAGTGTAGCATAAAACTTCATCCATATCAATCTTTTGTCTCCGTATTCTCCCAGTTAACTTTTATAATTATTTGAATGGTTGATGTGATACGAAAGAAATTTGAGTGGGGGAAGCAGACAACTTATTGTAAGCTCACAAGCAAGAATCAATATGGGTGGTCACTGTAGCGGATAGGGAAATGGCACTGCGCAGATTCAATTGTTCACTCCTGTATTTCATGTTTCCAGGTGGGCACTGGGCTGGGCATAAAGCTTATTGCACTATACTAGAAACTAGAGGGGAGCAATGAACTCAGACTCCTAAAGGCAGGCATAGCGCAAAACTGCATTTTTGAAACGAATGAAGCAACCCACATCAACCCAAAAATTGGTACGATCGATTATTCCTCACAAGATTCACATGCTTTTCTAGCTTCATGTGAAGAAATCAATTAATAGATCAACAATAAACTCTCGTCTACTTGAAGCTCCTCCACAAGTCAACCGACTCAATACTCTCGAAGATCCTCCACAAGTCGACTGACTCATACTTTTGATCAAGACTAAGCATTGACAGATAGAGCAGATTTAGACTTTCTATTCTTTGGGCTCGATATTAAGTCAATTTAACCAATATCATAATCACAAGATCATTGGAGTTTCAATTGAAATCCCATCGTCCAAGAATCTGGTCCACGAAGTTTTGCATGAGCACATACATCTCCCCGATTGATGCCATATATTCAAATGGATACCTGCACCCAACTTATTTATGCATACATTATTCATCCTGCAAGTTCTTACTCCCACAAAATTTGAGATGTTGACGTACTTTTGCTAGCAAAAAGTTAAATATTACAACAATAATACATTATGAGGGAGTCGGACCAGGTAGACACCGTTTTCTTCTATTCATTATATTTTAGATCATCTATCCCTAACACTAAATTTGGTATACCAGATGATCAATACAGATGTTGAATACTTGATTGCTTGCTGTCAGGCCTGCAGACTCATGTCTTTATGGGTGTACACTATGCCTTTATCGCCATTTACCACTTGTCCACTTCCTCTTGCAATCCTGCATCATTTTGGGATGCGTCAAAGTTTAGGTTTAAGCAAAGACTTACGAGGTAGTCGTCATATTGTAAGAGAAGCATTTATCTCAACATATATTTTAAGAGTTGTACTAGAAAAGTATGTGGAAGAAAGATAATTGTTAGATCAGTTTAGAAAAAAGATCTTTTCAGAGATGTACCATCTGGTCGTAAGCAATCCTTCAACACCTACAGGACCACGGGCATGAATGCGACTTGTACTAATGCCAACCTACTCAGCGAACAAATGCATTAAAATAAGACTGAGTTGCCAAAAACTGAAACTCATCAGACAATGCTTTCTACCATACCTCTGCACCTAATCCGAAACGGAAGCCATCACTGAATCTTGTACTTGCATTGTGAAACACAGCAGCACTGAATATGTCAAACACTTGATGTTAAGTCATTAAGGCGGGTAAAATCTTAGTGGTAGATTAGTTGGTTTTTCAGTTTTTGTTTCAAATCCCATTTTGCAAATTGCAATGTAACAAAGTTAATCATCTTTTAGATATTGTTACAAACCCAATTGTGCAATGTCATAAGGCAGACCACTAATATCACCAAAAGACAAAACACCTGTCAGTTTGACGTAAAAAGAGTTCCGCAACTTCATGATCCTCGGTCACAATGCAATCTGTATGAGCACTGCAGTTAAGAGAGAATGTATTGTTTTATGGGGATGAATCTTATAATAGCAAGAATGGCGCCAAGATTTATACACATAATGAAGAATGACCATCAACTGCAAAGACAAAGAAAAACATACCTTCCGTTCTGATGTATATGATCAATGGCAGCATTTACATCATCAACAATTTCAATAGTGCAAGCAAGAGAACTATATTCATGGTGCAATGAACGAGCCTCTGGAATATTCAGTAAAGAGCTCGCTCGAGGTCCACCAAATATTTCGACACCTAAAATGTAAGCATACCATTATAGCAGTATTGCAAAGTTAGGATTCTTTTAATGGCCTATATAATGGCTTAAAGATCCATTTTTTATTTGGATGCTTGATATTTAGTCAAAGCAATGCCCAAGAGTCATATATTCTTCATATATAATATGTCGACCAACACGGCAACACTGTTTGAAAAATTATGTATCACCAGGTGATTACTCATGCAAATAGGATGCAGAAATGATACAACAAAGAAGAATGGGAAGATGGACCAAAGTTACAAGTGCGACTTAATGTTATTTCTCAAATGACCTGTCAGTGCAGATATATCATATATTAGGAGACAAAAAACACTCAGACTGACTCAATCATATTGCCTAACGATAAATAGGGGGTTCTTAGGATGACGGGAGGGGATTCCTAAAGACACCCAACCTTTGATTTGAAGTTCCACAATAAGTTCGTTGAGGATGCCATCCTGCAGCAAGTCCTTGTGAACAAGCAGCGTTTCCTTGAGAATAAAACAGAGCAAACAATTTTAGGGGTCTATCATATATACTGAAATTGTTTGAGGATAAAAAGTTATTCCATGAAATTGAACATACCATAGCATTGCAGGCAGCAGGATAATCTGTTTTTGCATCCAGAACAATCTGCTTTGCCATATCCCTATTAGCGGACTTATCTACATAAACATGACAGATTCCATCTGGGAAGAAAAGAACACAGCTTTTAAATCTCAAGTATCTGGGTTGATTACTAGATCAACAATAGAACAGATGCAATTTATTCATAGCCATCTAAAGTAAAAAATATATCTTACCAGCATGGCCCAGAACAGGAATCTTTGTTGAAGTCTTAATTTGACTAACAAGTTTGTTGCTGCCTCTTGGGATCACAAGATCAATAACGTCATCCAACTTTGGCACAAACATAAAATCTCAGTTTCAATTCATTCATATGGGTTTATCATCATTAAACTAAATTTTGCATGGTGAAATACAATCTTAATTCAACCCACCTTGAGCAATTCAGGGATCTCCTCTCTGGAAGTCACCAGCCCAATAAGTCGTTCTCCAACACTTTTCGGGATGGCTGAAGTAATTACCTAACAACGAGAAGTGGTAAGCTTAAAAAACAGAGCAAATCTGATATGCTATGCTAGGACAACAATATTAGGTAAGAAGAACAAAGAAACTATATTTTTCAATTGATTAAACCTTATGAAGGATTGCATTGGACCGTCTAGCTTCCTTTCCCCCTTTTAACAGAAGTCCATTTCCACTGCGTATAGCTAATGAAGCTATCTGTCAAAATCAAAGGCAGACTATGAAATCATAAGAATGATCACAAAAATGATTTGTCAATACCTTGTATCAGATACAGCCACTAGCATGTAATATTCAGAGGGTAACATTATGCAGATCAAATACAGCCTCTGGCTAAACAATGGAACTTAGAAAGGCACTTCAATATTGTTGAAAGGAATATGAGAAATGGAAAAAAAAAAGGGGGATATTTTAGGTCTTTAAATATGAGTAAAGAAAGCATGAGTGAGAGTGAGTGAGAATGAGAATGACAGTGACAGTGAGAGAGAGAGAGAGAGAGAGAGAGAGAGAGAGAGAGATTGCTCAAGAAATGGGTTGAAGAAAGTACCTCAAGCGAACGTTAATAGATAGAAAGGAGAAGAAAAAATAAAAGAAGAATAAGTTTCCACTGTTTAGAACCATAAGCTGATATTCACAGAAGTTGAACAGATTTCTTTAACGACAGTACTGTTTATTCCCCAAAACCCAATTCAATCTATATGCAGAAGTCACCCCTAACAAAGTCGTTGATATAGTTTACCTGAACTAGTGCATCAGGCCGAGACTCAAAAATGATCAAAAGAACACCCAAGGGAGAAGATGTCTTCTCCAACACAAGTCCTTCTGAAAGCTGCAGTAAAAATTTTCAAAATATCACCGACCTTAACATGACTTATTTCTAAAATATTCAAATCAGATATATATAAATATCATGCATTGTATGCTTTAATAATGATTGGACAAGGTTTCAAGCTTGAGCTCCCATGGGGTCTCAAGTTATGTTTGAAAATACTAAGATGGAAGTAAACTTTTTCACATTTGTACTTGAGCTTCCTCATATGGAGTGTGAGCCTCAATACAGGGGATAGTTGTGCTTGATCCTATATTAAGGCACTTCAACTCGAGCAAGAGTCCCCACGAATTAACAGAAACTCTGTTGCAAGCTTTTTGACTGAAACATTTAGAACAAGGTGCACACAGCTTAAAATTAGTCCTTAATCAATTATCTAGGAAAACCCAATGTTTAACTGGTGTATCTGCAAGGGGGATCACATAATAAGTCCCTCAATTTTGAAATAGGTTTTTCTTTCCTACCATCAACTCCTTATTCACATAAGCTGTAATTCACATGAAAAGACTTGTAACCAAGGAAAGATCCTTATACTGTGATTTCTTACCTCTGTTCTCTTTAAAACGCGACCAACAGGCTCCTCCATGTTTGCAAGCACGCGAATAGCATTTGAGAGACTTGAAATCTGTAACAAATATAAACTTTTAGAGAGAGAAAGGAGCTTATGGTCCTTTAATCTGTGCCAAATTTTCTCTTGGAAAGACAACACATTCTTCCATAGCAGTGTCTTACCTTACCAGGCTTCAAGGCCAGCCTGGATACCAAAGATTTTTCATATCCAGCTTGCTGTGCGTCGGCAACATCAGCTTCATTTTCTGCAATTATCAGCTTCTCATTCGCTTCCAAAGCATCGGCTACATCAAGCAAAATTTTACTCCTATCATGTGATGATAGAGCCTGCAAGGCAAAACTCGTCAGTTGCATTTGGTTCTTTTTCAGCAAATATAACAAAAGAGTTCCCATTCAATATTGCCTACCTGCAGCCGTCTTGAACTTTCTCTGGCTGCTATTGCCATTTCACGTGCACCAACTTCCCCTTGTGGGACCCACTTATTAGCATCACGATGAAACAGTGTTCCGATACGCTTACCGTTTAGGACTTTTAGAATGTTGTCAACAGCAAAACCACTTCAACCACAATGGGGGTGGGGTGAGGGGGAGAGAGTGAGGTAAAATCCATTAAAGATGAAGCAGAAGAAACATAACCTAGTCACAATATGCAAAAGCAAACAGATAACATTAGATGAGTCATTTGTGATCCATCAAATGAACAAGATGCTTGCTCCTGGGATAAGGTTAAAAAATAACCATGGAAATACCAAAACTCAGGTTAAGAATGAAATGCTCGTATATTCAAACACCACATTAATATAAATCATGAGCTGAATGGCATAACAGAAGATTTTCAACACTTCCAAAAGCTCGGAATATATACATGGAATGCATATCTTCTTTTCTGCAGCATATAGCAAGGGCAACCTTACACTTCCAAAAGCTATCATTTGTATTGAAGACAATTCAGAGATATGAATGTTTTGATATGTGCATAGTGTCATTTAAAACTTTCTTGATAACTCATGCTTTTTTAATGTAACACGGTAATCTTACCTCACAAAAGCTTATTTGCAAACCTTTTTTTGGGGATTGCCATTCCATTGGAAAGATAAAAGGAAAAAGAAGGTTTAGTGGAAAACAGCAAATTCTTCAGATTTGCGCACCCCTATCTCCAAAATCCTAGGGGATTAAATCTCGCTCTTCCTTTCATGGTGTTTTTCTCTTATTCCTATAGTTCTGTTACTGAAACCTCTGTCGTAGTTCCCCGCTTAATAGGCACCACATGGAACTCAAGAGAGCCATTTTACAATAATGGAGTTATTGGTGTTGCACCTTTTCTTAGCTGGAATGTCTTATGATAGAATATTCCGTCAAACTGTAGACCTTCCCGATAAAATAGATTAAATTTATTAGTTTCAGAATGAACTATCAAACTTACTATTATCAGAATAAACTACTTACAGGAAATAATAGTTAAAGGGCAATCAAAATTTAGTGTCCTCCTTTGGCATGTTGCAGCTGGGGCTAGGAATTAATGAATCTTTATTGTCACATGTATATTGCTTGCACAGAGTGAATTGATTTCTATTACCATCTTGTGATGCTTTGAAGTTAATCTTTTCACGTTTACAGAACCACCTTGAAATTCGTGCGGATGTTAAGTGTTTGAAAGACGTGCAAATCTGTGATCTAGCTTTGGAGATGGTCTAGCACTCCCCTGGCAGGAATGCATCTTATCACAACAGAACTGATATTTTCTAAGTTCCTCCCAGTAAAATTTTATCTCGGGTAATGCAAGATCAGGACAGTCCATATCACCTTCTTTAATGCTGTCATGGTGAATTTCTTCCGCTTCTTGTTGTCCTCAATCTCTTAATCATATTACATAGCTTTCAATCATATTACATACCACAAGTTCTTCAGTTCCAAGAAGTTTCTTACAATGAGTTCCACTTAGGTTTTGCATAACTACAAATACACCCTCCCTAATTTTAACGTCGTCTAAGCACTAGCACAATCCGTTAGTTTCTGTTAGGTTTTTATCCATCTTTTGTAGTGAGGCGTCTAAAATGTCCTTGTGGACTATAAATTATAATTTTACTTATTTCTTAAATTTTCTATTTTTTTTTTGGGACCAAGTGCGTAAATTTTTACAGTTTTTAAAAAATTACCATCACCCTGTCCAACTGTTTTACAAATTTTTGAATTGCTTTCCAAAAAAAAAATACAACAAGAGCAATGACAACTTCAAACATCCTCCCAAGGATTACGTAATTTCATCAAATAGGGGGTGTATTTGTAATTTTTCAAATAACAAGGGATATTCGTAATTATGTCAAACCCCATGGGAGCTCGTTGTAATATACCCAAAAATATTTTGTTGATTTGAAAGAAGCATGAATTGATGCATCAACACATTAATCAGGATTGCACTTTTACATTTATGATTCAAGAAGCAAGTTTGATCGATTAATTCGACATTTTCTTTAAAAATTGCAGTTTACCTGGTGATAACAACAGGGATGCCAGCATAAGCAGCATAAACCGCAGCTTTTACTTTGGCAGTCATACCGCCTCTTCCCACTCTTGACTTGTCACCGAAAGTTATCAGTCCCTCGTGTCTTTCCTTGATGTATGTATGAATTAGTTCAGAATGTGGATCGCTTGGTGGGCCACTATAAAGACCATCTACATCACTCAATAGAACAAGAAGGTCAGCTTTTAGCTCCAGTGCTAGTAGAGCTGCTAAACTGTCATTGTCCCAAAATATTCCAGAAGAGTCCTACAAAAAGGCAAAATAATAGTGTTGGATGAGAATGTGCTTCTGTTTAATCAGGATATCACAATCAAAGGTATCAGTAACAGACTAGTGACAGTTTACAAGCTGGAATAAGATGAAAATTAGGTCATACACCAAAACCACCCCCTCCACCCAGTGCGGTGGAACTCAACAACAAAAAAGATATGCCCCACCTTGAAACAAAGAGAAGCGGAAAGATCATTTAACACTTCTACATAAAGTTCACCACAAACAAACATACTCAGACAGACAGACAGGGAGCAGGGAAGCATAGACTTGAAAGTGGCCAAGTTGTGCGAAACATCATAACTATATGCTGTGCAAGGGCAAAACAACACTACAGACAACACTTCTACAAAAACTGTTTCAAGCAGCCACTAAACTGAACATCTTGTGAAAGCAACAAATCCAGGGAGAGAATACATAAAAACACTTACCTCATAAGGAGCTTTCCTGGTACTCACTGCATCGTTTTCGTTAAATATAGGAACAACTTTCAAAGACAACAAAGACATAACAGTCTCATTCAGCTGTTTTCTAAAAGCTGGATCTCTGAAATCATTGTCAGTAACTAGAAGTTGTGCAGATGTCACATCCAACTGCACAAGAAAAAGGAAAATCAGCAAGATTAACATACATGTGCATAGAATAGTATAATCATCAGAACAAGATATAAAAATACCACGAGGAGAAGCAAATAGCACTCCTCTAGTTAAAAGAGAGATAAGTAGTCTCAAATCGGAATAAGGCCATAAATTATGATTTTCACCTGGCTGAACAAAGTATCATACAGAGCCATAAGTCCATTTTGTCCAACAGCAGCACAAGCTTTTCCATCCAGTTCCACCTGAGGTTTTTGGAGGTCAGCAAAGCTGCAAAGTCCAAAGGCAACAAAAAATATTAATGATAAATGGAAGAAAAGTTAAGCATTATGCACTGGAGTTTCAAAGTGCTTTCATGACAATGCCTTTTTTGGGAAATCACAAACTAGGTAGCGTAAAATTTAGCTTCAAAGTCAACTAGACATTTCACCAATTCTTCTGCTAATTCCTGTTAAGTTGGTAAAACTTTAACAATTGTCCAGTTAAAAGAATACAAGTAATTAGGTTTCATAATAATATTTCATTACTAGTTAAATTTAGTTATTCTATCCTTAATGAATTTAATAGTTTAGATATTTAATTACATGTGAACATGTGATCCCTTCGCATGGCTCAGCTATAAACGAAAGCTAGCCATATGGACTTTACTCTGAGTACCATTTAAAATTGTATTAGTATTTGCAAAACTAGAGGAATATTATATGTTAAAGTGAAGGGTTATATATACGTACAAAAAAATGGCCTTTTCTTGCTACAAACTTGAGTAAATTTTTTCTTGAAATTGTTCATTGATAAACGAAAATGAATATGATATTCTGCTATCTACACGGTTTGGGTGGGCCTTAGAAACTCCATGGAGCTAAATGCTACAATGCCTGGTATTCGTTATGAACTTAAATTGGGAGTAACCTCTACAGAGTCCATATGAGTATCCAAAAGGTCCCATGATCCCATCTATCTTGATAGCAGTTCATTCAGTATAAAATAACATATTAAGACAAATGTTAATTCGGGAATATAGAGGCAAAGATTCCATAATTTTCCTCAAATCTCGGCAAAACTAAATCCAAGACAGCAGGGGAATGCAAAAACCTGCTGTTGATCAATTTTCTGTATCTCAGTCGTTGACGGCCAACACCAACAGCACCTGATGTCACTAAAATAACCTCATATCCCTGGTAATTCAGCTCATGAATCTGCATTTCAGTAGTTGTCATCAGTGTAAGCATTAAAGATGTTTGTGGATATATTAACAATACATTGAAAATATAGGGTATAATCCTTAAAGTAACCTGCTCACAAAGCGCCCCTAATCTTCCAAGAGCTAACCTCCCATCAGCTCGAGTGACAACAGCAGTTCCAACCTTGATTTACAAAGATGAAGCAAAATAACAGGCCAAACTAAATGAGCAAAAAGAAAGTTGACTGCATGAGAAATTCTTTGTATTCATGCCACGATAAAAGTTCATAATCCCACGATTTTTAAACCAACACAAATATAAAGGAAAATATTTTAAATAGAAAGCAGCTGATTTATTTTAACGTAACGCATTCCCTTGTCACAAACCTACTGCTTCAATAGTTAATCACATCATCAATTTATTTAGCTCTTGAAAATCCTTCAACTCAAGGATCCCTGATTGCATACTTCCTAAAATTGGTTAGCATTCAACTGAAGATTGGATAGAAGTATCAATGAGTAACTAATATTTGCATGTACCAAAGAGCATTTACATAAAACTGAACAAGTTTAAAGTAAAAATTCTAATATACAAAATGACATCAAATTCTTTCACCACAACTTATCTAAAACAAGCTTTGAAGATAGAGTTCAAAGCAACCATGAATATGATCAATCACATAAAATTTGAATATAATATACTCAAATTTCTAAGCAAAGTTGTTCCTGCTACTATGCCAATAGTCTTGAGCATTGTAAAAAAATGTGTTGTAGAACCATTTGATCAATCTCTATGTGCACTACAAGCCAACTAGATTTTCCAATAGGCTGCAGATGCATCTTAGTGTTTGCACTGACCGTAGCAAACTTACCCTGTTGGATGTATCACCAAAGATCCGGGTTGGCCCCTTGACACCACCTTCCCTCTGATTTGATTTTTTGACAGAGGCATCCCCCTTGTAACTATTCAAAGATTCTAACGTAATTTTATTAAAAGACCAAAACACCAGTACCTCCACTTTTATAAATGAGAAATGCATAATATCCAATTGGTATTATTATTTTAAAGGATTAAGTAAGACCATATTTTAAACTTAAGTTATCTTGAACATCGTAAGAGATATATAATATAATATAATATGTGTATTAAAAAAGAAAAGAAAAGAAGAAGAACAATAATTTCTACAATCTCTCTATTGTTCAACATGTTAGAATTTTATAATTTGAGCATTTTCTTTTCATTTTCTAAGGGTTAATTACAACAAGACCCCTTTTAGTATAGCTTAATAATACTTTATCCTCCCGAGCTTTGAAGATTACACTTGGGCCATCTTCAAAGTTTCACCTTTTCTTATCACATTTCTCTATTAGGATTTTAGACGAAAACACTCATCTCAACAAGCAATTTAAATGAACTTTCAAATTTGTTTCTCTCACTTAATGGCCTTATATTTCACTGACAAAATATACTTGGCAACGTTTTCAAACTTATAGGAGTATGAATTTAATATATATCTAGTTAGCAATGAAAAATGAAAAAGATAGCCATTTTCTTCTTTTTTGGGGTTTATCTTTTATGTTTTTATGTATAAAGTAAGGCTACGACCATTTTGTAATATTTCACAAAAAAAAATGTCTTGTCCAAACACTTCTTTTAATATTGTGTAATTGAAATATAATAAGAGATATTTACAAAAGAAATGCAGAAAAATAATTGATGGTGATGATTCTAAAATGACGGCAAACCCTAAAATGCTTTACAAGTTATTAGCAACAATCTACTAGTGATTTTAACACCATGCTGACTTACAAAAGATCACTCAAGTAATGTACTTAATATAGTAATCATGATAGGAGCTAATTAATTAATTGTCTCAATTCATCCCTACATTAAAAAAAAAAAAAAAAGTAGAAGAAGAAAGAAAGAAATGAAAAGAAAAACAATATAAATTATTCTTACTTTATGAAGATATATTTTTAAAATTATTAATGTTATATATATATCCATCACCATTACAAAACATCATAATACAGCCTATTATTGACAATATTATAGACTCTCTCTTAGAATAGTAAAAACCTTAGGCAAACACCATTTAGCATTACACAACTAAATTACATAATAAATTAGTTAAAATACACTACCAAAAATATACAGGTTAATTGTAAGCACATTTGAAGAACACGATCATAATGAAAAAAATAAATCCTAGAATACGTGCATTCTACTCATCTGTCTTAAAAGTATAAAAGTTATTCTAATCAAATCTTCAAAGCTCTAGTTCAAAGTATTGGAAAAAAAGAAAAAAGACTTAAGGATATCCCTTCAACTATATAAACATGATAAATTTTGATTAAGGGAAAAATGAAAAATTCACCATTTCCATAAGATTTAGTTATAATTTTCAAATTTGATTGAGTAAAATGTAATTACACTATCTTAAAGGGGATCTAGATATATTTAATCCTTTATTTAATAATAATAATAAATTGCATTTAAATCTTGAAATTCAGTTTAGGTTGTTGAGGGTTTTTTTAAACAAAGAAAAAAAAAGACTAAGGTTAGGGATGTTCCGGAATTACAATAAAATGATATAGTAATCTTTGAGCAAAATGTAATGGACCAGAGGTTTTTGCCAAAAACACAAACTACGGGAGACGTGATACCAAACGGCCAAACCTCAAGGAGGAGGATGCAAATATTCCAAAGATTCTACCAAACAGTGAATGAACTGAAAATGTAATTGCGATAGAAATCATTTTTCAACATTGCACAGTTCATCAATGAGAGCGCCCTCAACTATTGCAAATTCATAAAACCCAACAACTCCAATGAATCAACACACTATAATCAAATGAAACGAATAAAAGCCCAATTTACATCACAAAAATTCATCGAATACAATAAATTAAACAAAGTATGAACTCAACGACCTTGATGACGACACGCTTAACATCTTTCACAAATGCACGAGTTGAATCCGTAGCCTCCATTTCCAATCTGCAAAGAACTGAACTTCTCTGGCTGTCCTGTCCGCAGAATACAAGTTGAATGACAATGTACGAAATGAGACTTGAGAGTTTGTGGGAAGCTCAACTCATTGAGACACGTCAATGACAGCCTTCGTATTTATAGGGTTTTGCCCATGACGGCTATCTACAGTGTAATTAACCATATTATAAATGGAATTATTATCATTATTGTTATATAATAATAAATGTAGTTTTTCAGTTTATGTCTATGTTCATTTTTATTTGCCATAATGAATGCCAATTAATAAATCATATTGCATTCATTAATTTCTTATTAACAAATTAATAACATATTTAAAGAAACTAACAATTTTGATTGTTATATTGAAACTTTTAATCAGCATTTTTTATAATTTTATAATTAATTACCTCTATATCGAATTATTTTTTGTCAAATTGTTATTTCACCCTCTTGTGTTTTCTCAAATTAACTAAAAATCTTCATTATTTTAAAAATAAATCAAAAGGCTCTTGTGATTTCAAAATCCTTCTGTTAGATAATAACGGGAGGTGTAATTCACAAGTCCTCAATGGATTGATTTTTGACAGGTTTTGACTCCCTTCCAAATTGAAAATGAATAATATACCCTTGTTGACTTATAAAATCAAACACATTTATTTATTTTTTTATTAAATTCTTTTTTATGATTTTCTTTTTTATTCTTTAAATAATTTTAAACTTAATAAATTTATTGAAATTAAAATACAAAAAATATATAAACAATTTTAATATTTTTAATTTAAATTAAAAGTTCAATAAAATATCACAAAAAGATTATATACAAATTTAAATTAAAAGTTCAATAAAATATCACAAAAAGATTATATACAATGTTAATTATTTATAATAATTATATATTATTAAATAAATTAAATTATTATTTAATGTAAATTTAAAATGAATTTTTATATTTTTTTGAATTATTTTTTAAGTTTAGAAAATCTTTCAAAAATTAACTTAAAATTTAAAATTAAAAAAAATAATGGACAACAACGGTGGCGATCGCCACCACGATCTCCCAGATTGGTCATCGTCGCCCCCCTCTGAGATGCTGATGGGTGTAGCCGGGGGAGGGGGTTTGTTGGGGTGAGCGATGGGGGAAGGGGGGTTGTGGAGGGTGGGACTGAGCATGGGGAAGAAGGGGGTTTAATTTTATTATTTTTTTTAAAATAATAAATTTATATATATATCTGTAATATATATTTAAAATTGATTGAATCTAGACCAGTAATTTTTTATAAATCTAACAGTTGAGATGAATAAACTAGATCTAACGGCTTTTATTCTAACGATTATTAAAATAAAAAGATAAAATATAATAGCAAGGGCAAAACAATTATTTAATAAAAAGATTAACGTCGTTACGTGATCTTAACGGAGAGGGCAAGTAAGTTATGTTTAGAAAAACAAAGTGGGTATTTTGCTTATTTTTAAAATATAAGGGAGCTTTTAACTGAATTTTCAAAATACGGGAGAGTTTTATGCAATTTAGCCATTATTTTTGTGTTATAGGTATTAAAAATTAGAACAAAACATTTAATCAATTAACATAAAAGTATTATATTAAATCATAGTATATAAATTGAAGATAACTATAAAATTCAATTAAATATCAATAGAAAATATAAATTCAAAAAAAAAATGCATCTTGATGCGATGTATTAGCAATCGGGTCAAGAAACATGTTGTAAACGAATCTATATTGTATTAACATCGTGTTATTTGGTGTCTGATTTTTTCGAAAAAATTATGTATCATACATTGCATAACAATATAATTAACAAATTTATTATGAGTGAAACCTATGTTGTTGTTTTATTATCGTAATTATTTGGGAATATTTTGATTGCCATATAGATAAGAGCTTTCTATTTCCGAATTAAGATAAGCAATCATGAAGTGCCACGTGGATAGTTTGGGGTCATGGAACTAACGTGGCGGGTCGGGTGAGAGAAACGGGTCACGCGTTTTTTAAACAAAGGCGGGATGGGGCGAAAGTGACTAACGGCATCTCTATATTTGGTTGACGTCTTCCTACTTTGCACCTTCAGCCTTAGGAAGTTTTTGACGATTTTAATTGCCGTGTGGTTACTTTGATTGTCAAGTATTAAACTTAGTATTTTTCAGAAGATTGTGTAAATAATAATATAATCAAGTTATTATTTAAAAAAAAACTAGAAAAATTAAATTGTCATCACATTTTGAAATTTATATGATTTTTCCATTTGAAAAACTATTATTTATTAGAAATTGTGAAGATCATAAAATCAAATTGTTGTAAATTACGAATATGTACAGTTTCTGATGCTCGTGTTTCTAATTCCAATCCAAAATTTCAATTTCTTGATGTTCGACACAACTTGTTGATAAATTTCAAAATCATCTACTTTTTTGTAGAAAAAATGAAATCACACATTTTATGTAATTTAAATTCAAAATTTTGGAAATTTTGAATGTTAGTTTGCCACATTGTGTAACCTCCCTTTTATAATGGACCCATGCAAGTCACTTTAGAATTTCTATATGGGATTCAATTATTTTTAGGATGTATTTGCATCTGTTTTAGAAAATTATTTTTTAGCTTTTAAGCAACTTTAATTTTTGTTAATAAAGTCTAACTTAGTTGTCGAAGTTGAGGTCCCATGACCTTTTGAATCCCGTCTTATGCGTGGTATATTATTTCAATTAATAATATTTCATCACTCCTACTTAAAAAAAATAATAAAATAACTTCAATTTTTGAAAGACGAAAAAAAAGTATTTTTAAACCGGAAGTAAGAAATATTTGTTTTAATTGAAAATAAATCAAACATGATTTTCTGATTATCTTTCCATCCTTATTTACATCTTAACATATGGGGTTAAAATTATACTCTGTCTATTAAATTTTCACTTTTTTTTTTCAAATACTAACTATCAATTCTCCAAAAACAACACCTCTTGCAAACACTCCCATTATTGCGGATTCAGATGGGTAAAAGCTTGTAAAGTTACTTGAAAGCAAGATTGGATCAAAACATAAAAAAGAAAGTCCAACTCTCATATTTGGCAAATAAAAAGCACAAATAGAATTTAAAGTTGATGGGAAACTTAAATATATCCATTTATTTCAAGATAATAAAATACATACTATCGAAAACTTATTTCAACGATATTTTCTTTTCTGACTACAAAAGTGATTTTCGTCTTGTTCTTGGTCAAGGAGGAAATCAAAGTTACAGCTCTCCACCTCCATTATTTGTTTAGATCTCGATTTTAATTTGAGGGATATGCCTTTTTGTTCTTAAAGGACCAACACTTTCACTCCAAGCACAAAAAATTGACCTAATTTTGATTATTCAGGAGAATTTTATTTCTGATGTCCAATCTTATTCTATTATTTTGGTCATTTCAAGCTTCTTCAAAGTTACCAAATAGAGAAATGCTAGTCATAAATCATTTTAGATCAAGGCGTTAATATGTGCTTGGAATAATAGATATTTTAAGCTCTTTTTCCCTTCTTTTTTTATTTTAAAAAGATGTATACGATCAAATTTCAATTATAATTATTATACTTTTATCTCTTATTCAATATTTTTTTATCTATCACATTTACTGTAATTAGTAATGTGACATTCGTAGGATTTTTCACGTAATTAAAGATTAATTGATAATCATTAAAAATTTAAATTTAATTAATAAATGAATTATAGATTGGATTTAGTATATAGTAAAACTCGAATGGAATAAATTAGAATTCGTTATAATATTTGAAAGCAAATTATATTAATTAGAAAAATTAGGAAGGACGTAATGGGTATTTGAGAAAAGTTTAATTAAATAAATAAAATAATAATAATATATTTATAAGTAATAATATATATATATATATGTTAGTAGTAATATAATATTATATAAATATATATATATATATTTGTAGTAATATTATATACGTATGTATATGCATTAGAGGGACGGGCCCACCAGCCCACCGCCTCACCCTTCTCTTTCTTTTTCTTGTTGTACACGCACATAATACATTACACGCATAAAACACAATTAAGAAAAAAAGTTGCACTCCTCCCTGTCACAGAAAAACTAAAAAAACAGAGGTACGCAAATTTCTATTTTAATTCATATTAATTAGTATAATTATATTATTTAATTACTCCATTTATTAAATATTATTTGTATTGAGCGATGTACTATTTAATCGGAGTATTTTATAATTTTGGTTATTTAAATTAGTGAAATTAAATATCACATTTGATATAAAAATGATATAGTTGGTTAATTAAATTATTAGATTTGCTAGACTTAATTATTATTATACTCAATTTACACAATTTCATCGGAATGATTAATCAAATATGTAATGCTATGTATTGTTGCTTAATTAAATTATATAGCAATGATAAATTGGTAGAAAATTCATAGAAATGTTTCGAAAATTATATTTAAGAAATATTATGTTATCAAAGAGGGAAAATGAGGTTTCAATGGTAATATAATTTACGGATGTTATTAAAAATGATAGTTATAAATATATAAGGGGTTTGATTAAATGAATTCTTATGAATTATTTGGTAAATCAAATATATGTTTGAGAAGCTTAGAAAATGTAGTTATTTCAAAGAAAATGGAACAGGGGTTTGAACCTTAACATAAATAGAATATTAAAAGATTGGTAGAAAATGTACGAATATTATATAATATTTTATTTAGAGTTTATAATATTCTAAATATATTGATTATACGTATAATATTCTATTATAGGACGTGACGACAAAGTAGAGGGTTGAGCAGTCACTCGTGAAATCGAAGCATTTTGGGATACAAGGTAAGTATAGCTAATTGGATTTATATATATCTATTATGTGTAGTATTGTATATATAATATATATTAGTTTCTTGGATGCGAACGTGGACTTGGCTTTATATTATTATGCGTGGCTTTTGTATATTGATTGTTTATATAATTAGTTGTGTATTATTTTTTAGATTACCTTAAAATCGGTGGAATTGCTAGTATGTGTCATACGTGTTGTAATAGTTGGACGTGAGAATGGTATGATGACGTGATCGTATAATTGATTATTGTATGAAATCGAATTGGGAGTTATTATTGAGGTAGTAATTATTATAAAGAAAAGAATGATGATCGTGAATCGAAATAAAAGATGATGCTTACCTAGTTGGGAACACAGTCAATGATTTATGAAAATGTGATTGTTGATGTGATATGGAAAATATATGAATTAAGCTAGGTATCATAGCGCGTAGGGTACCGGGGTATTCCGGGCAGCGGGGAATATCCTGTGCTGTTAGCTACACACTGGGATGGTGTGGGGGTACCATGTTTGTTGTGATGTCCTGTGTTGATATTGCTACACAGCTGAAGTAAAAGAGTGTGGGGATATCACATATAACAGGTATCCTGTACTGTATATGATATGATGATGGCCGGCGAAATCATTGACTGATGTATTCCAACTAGAGTAAGTGGGGCCCTTAACTAATAAACGATAACGTCGAATATTATGTCGTGGATTGATTTACAGTTGTGAGTATGTATTACTACTTATATCTGATGTTGCTATATGACGAAAGACAGTTAGTCGATGTGACTGCTTGTATGTGAATTGTGCCTATGTATATATATAGACTAATTGGTCATACTTATTGAGTAGGCAGCTCATTCCTTGCCACGTAATTTTCAAGGAATAAATCACACTGATTAGCCACATTGGACTTTGAGCGGTGCCGTCGTCTTTATTAGGTGGGTCAGTCGTGACATCTGAAATCGGAGTTTTTGGTTGTTAAATATTCTAGTCTCTTATCGGGTTGGTGTTTAAAGGTGTGGTACTACTTTTCTTGAGATTATGTATATGAGGACATCTAGTGACGGTAAATATAAACTTTCGGAGGTATCTATTACCTTTTGTGATACATATATTATATTGATAAATTAGAATTTATTTTACGGGTTGAAAGAGAATTACTTATAGATTGAGTTCTAATTAAAGAAAGGATGAAAAAGTGATAATTAGATGTAGCGAGTAGGGGGTGCTACATTGGGTGGTATCAGAGCAGGTCTACGTTTCCACGGTAATAATTGTGAGATGTCCCTAATGATTGAATTGTTTAATGTAGGATGGCTTCTCAAGGTGTACGTGCTGACCCAGTAGTTAGTAGGGAAGAGTCTGCGGAGTCCGTAGAGAGCTCAGTGGCACCTGCAAGTGCAGGTAGGTCGAGAGGATGTTGGTGCTGATGTTCCTATTCCTCTCGGTGGTGTTCCAGTGACAGGATTACCACCATAGTATGCACAAATATTTCAAATGGCCTTTCAAGCCCAATCACAAGCCCAAACACAGTTACTTGCACAGGCGCACGCATCCACTCCAGTGCCAGCACCAGTAGTCCCTACAATTGATCGTAATTATGAAAGAATCAGGAAGATGGGGGCTACAGAATTTGAATGTACCCTAGAACCAGAGATTGCTGAAAGATGGTGGGAAAAAGTCGAAAATGTGATGAATTTAGTAGATTGCACTCCAGAGAATCGACTTAAGTATGGTGTTTCCTTGTTTGTGGGGAATGCCTTGATTTGGTGGAGGTATGTAAAGAGGGGATATGAGCCAAGAGAAATAACTTAGGCTGAGTTTCAGAAAGAGTTTGATGATAAATACAGACTAAGATGTATCGAGACAAGAAGAGGATGGAGTTTCTAAATTTAGTGCAAGGGGATGATCAGACAGTGGCAGAATATGAACTCTGTTTTGTGGCATCAGCCAAATATGCACCAGAAGCAATAGCGACGCAGGAAGATCTTTGTTACCGTTTTGAGCAGGGGCTACGACCGGAGATTAAATGAGGCTTCGCAGTCAGAATTACAAATTTTAAAACTCTTGTTAAATCAGCGGTCTGGATGGAAGAAGCAGTAATGGAGGACAAGAAGAAGGGAGAAGAGAAGAGGAAATCAACGTACGTAATAGGGGAATCGAGTAGGTTGACCAAGAGGGGAACCGGTTTCTCATTCTCAGGGGGAAGTGGGAGCTTTACACGGGGTGGTCCCATTATACGAGGAGGTAGTGGACAGAGGTTCGGGGGATCTACGGGTTTTAAAAGATGTTCATTTGAACGTAGCTCATTTGCTACGTCTTCTACTGGATCAGAACGGGGAGCTGGACCGAGTTATGGTCAAGGACTAGTTTTTCCTCCAAGCTGTTCTATCTATGGAAGACAACATCAAGGGCCATGTTAGAGACGGGATGATATACCGAAGACTTGTTATCGCTGTGGAGGTAGAGGACACATTGCCAGGAATTGTTCCATTCAGACTATGGGTGTGGTTGGAAGTGTTGCTAGCAGGACTCAGAGCCAAGTAGTGTTGGGAGTAGTGACAAAGGAGCTAGCAGAGGCAGAGGCAGAAGCACTAACAACAGAGATAGTAGCCACGCTATTGGTAGTGGTATGAGGGGGGCTGGAACACAAGTTACTCAGGGACAGACCCAGGCAAGGATATATAACATTACTAGAGAGGAGACCCCAACATCGAATGATGCGATGTCAGTTATGATATGGTTATTTGACATTGCAGCTTATGTTTTGATTGATCCTGGTTCTACACATTCATATATTTCATCCGAGTTTGCATCTAAAATACTGGGAGAGAATAGTCCATTGGGATGTAATCTGATGGTTTATTTGCCCGTCGGAGGGGGTGTGGTAGTGAACAATGTTAGGAAAGAGAGCTTAGTGAGAATCAGAGATGTAAATTTACCTGTAGACCTTGTAGTGCTGGATTTGAAGGAGTTTGATGTGATTTTGGGGATGGATTGGTTAGCACAACATAAAGCAATAGTCGACTGTTATAAAAAGGAAGTGATGATCAAATGTTCTGGTGAATCAAAAGTAATATTTGTGGGGGATCGTCAGGTAGTACCAGTTTGTGTAATATTAGCCATGGAGGCAAGACGATTGATGTTAAAGGGTTGTGAAGAATATTAAGACCATGTGGTAGATACCGAGAGGGTTAATCCCACATTGGAGGAAATTCCGGTAGTGAGAGACTTCCCTGAAGTATTCTTTGATGACTTACCGGGTTTGCCACCGCATAGGGAAGTGGATTTTTCCGTAGAAATTCTCTCAGGAGTTGCCCCAATTTCTATTGCGCCGTATAGAATGGCCCTAGTGGAATTACAAGAGCTCAAAAAGCAAAATGAAGAATTATTGGGGAAAGGTTTATCAGGCCGAGTACTTCACCATGGGGAGCACCAGTGCTATTTGTGAAGAAGAAAGATGGGAGTATGAGGTTATGCGTCGATTATTGCCAATTGAACAGGGTTTGGGATGTGTGTTGATGCAAAACGGAAAGGTAATTGCTTATGCATCCCGCCAATTGAGGAACCATGAGTTAAATTATCCCACACATAACTTGGAGCTAGCCGCTATTGTGCATGCACTGAAGATCTGGAGACATTACTTGTACGGAGAAAAAATTTCAGATCCTTACTGACCATAAAAGTTTGAAATATATCTTGACGCAGAAGGAATTGAATTTGAGACAGAGAAGATGGATAGAACTGCTGAAGGATTATGATTGCACTATTGACTTCCATCCAGGGAAAGCGAATGCAGTAGTAGATGCCTTGAGTAGAAAGAGTTCAAGTACATTAGCCAATCTGGGGAGTCACAATCAGACATTGCTACTGGAGATGAGGTCTATGAATGCGGAACTGGACGTTGATCAAGTAGCGGGTTTATTGGCAGCTTTGCAACTTAAGCCAGACTTTGTGGATCAGATCAAAGAAGCGCAGACTCGAGATCCTTTCTTATTACGAATACTGGAAAGAATAAGACTTTGTAAGAAAATAAATTTTTTGATAAGAGTTGATGGACTAATAGTGAATGGGGGATGAGTTTGTGTGCCTGATATAAATGAGTTACAAGAAGAAATTTTGCAAGAAGCTCATAATGCACCATATGCGATGCACCCTGGTACTACAAAAATGTCTCGAAATTTAAAACCTTACTGTTGGTGGCAGACAATGAAGAAGGATGTGGCTGAATTTGTGGCTGAATATATGACATGTCAGCAAGTAAAAGCAGAACATCAGGCACTAGCAGTAAACTTCGACCTCTATCAATACAAGAATAGAAGTGGGAGAATATCACTATGGATTTTGTCGTAGGGTTGCCACATACATTCAGAAAGCATAATGCTATTTGGGTAATTGTGGATAAATTGACAAAATCTGGTCATTTCTTGCCGGTACGAATAACTGATTCTGTGGATAAGTTAGTTAGATTATATATTTCTGAGATAGTGAGATTGCATGGAGTGCCTGTATCGATTGTGTCAGATAGAGATCCCCAATTATCTCACGCTTTTAGGAAAGTTTACGAAGGGCAGTGGGCACAAAGTTACATTTCAGTACCGCATTTCATCCTCAAACAGATGGCCAGTCAGAAAGAACGATTCAAAACCTAGAAGATATGATGAGAGCTTGTACAATGGAGTTTAAGGGCAACTGAGATGATCATCTACCTCTAATGGAGTTTTCATATAATAACAGTTTCCACTCTAGTATCGGTATGGCCCCATATGAAACTTTATATGGAAAAAGGTGTCGCAGTCCGATTTGTTGGGATATAGAAGGATTAAGATAACTAGAAGGTCCTGAATTAGTGTAGGAAACAGTGAAAAAGATACAAATAGTTAAGAAGTACTTGAAAGCAGCACAAGATCGACAAAAAAGTTACGTTGATCAATACCGAAGGGAGATGGAATACAAAGTAGGTGGTAAGGTTTTCCTGAAGATATCTCCTTGGAGGGAAATCATGAGGTTTGGCAGGCAAGGGAAGCTGAGTCCGAGATATATTAGACCGTATGAAATTATTGAAAGAATCGGACCACTGGCGTATCGACTAGCATTACCAACAGAGTAATCACAAATACATGATGTTTTCCATGTTTCGATGTTGCGACGATATCGGTCTTATCCTAGCCACATTATTCGTCAGGTCGAGATAGAGATTTCTGAGGAGTTGACATATGTGGAGGAGGAGATTTTGGATAAAAGCGTAAGAAATTGAGAAATAAAGATATACCGATGGTAAAAGCGAGATGGAGTCATCATTCCCCGAGGGAGGCGACTTGGGAGGTTGAGGAGCATATGAAAGAGAAGTATCCCTATTTATTCCATTGAGCGGGTAAGTTACTTAAATTTCGGGGACGAAATTTTTATTAGGAGGGGAGAATTGTGACATCCGTAGAATTTTTCACATAATTGGAGACTAATTGATAATCATTAAAAATTTAAATTCAAATAGTAAATGAATTATAGATTGGATTTGGTATATAGTAAAACTTGAATTGAATAAATTAGAGTTCGTTATAATATTTGAAAGCAAATTATATTAATTAGAAAAATTAGGAAGGACGTAATGAGTATTTGAGAAAAGTTTAATTAAATAAATAAAATAATAATAATATATTTATATGTAATAATATATATATGTTAGTAGTAATATAATATTATATAAATATATATATATATTAGTAGTAATATTATATACATATATATGCATTAGAGGGAGGGGCCCACCAGCCCACCGCCTCACCCTCCTCTTTCTTTTTCTTGTTGTACACACACATAATACATTACACACATAAAACACAATTAAGAAAAATGTTGCACTCCTCCCTGTCACAGAAAAACTAAAAAAACAGAGGTACGCAAATTTCTATTATATTCATATTAATTAGTATAATTATATTATTTAATTACTCCATTTATTAAATGCTGTTTATATTGAGCGATGTACTATTTAATCGGAGTATTTTATAATTTTGGCTATTTAAATTAGTGAAATTAAATATCACATTTGATATAAAAATGATATAGTTGGTTAATTAAATTATTAGATTTGCTAGACTTAATTGTTATAGCCAATTTACACAATTTCATCGGAATGATTAACCAAATATGTAATTCTATGTATTGTTGCTTAATTAAATTATATAGCAATGATAAATTGGTAGAAAATTTATAGAAATGTTTCGAAAATTATATTTAAGAAATATTATGTTATTAAAGAGGGAAAATGAGGTTTCAGTGGTAATATAATTTACGGACGATATTAAAAACGATAGTTATAAATATATAAGGGGTTTGATTAAATGAATTCTTATGAATTATTTGGTAAATCAAATATATGTTTGAGAAGTTTAGAAAATGTAGTTATTTCAAAGAAAATGGAACAGGGGTTTGGACTTTAATATAAATAAAATATTAAAAAATTGATAGAAAATGTACGAATATTATATAATATTTTATTTAGAGTTTATGATATTCTAAATATATTGATTATACGTATAATATTCTATTATAGGACGTGACGACAAAGTAGAGGGTTGAGCAGTCACTCGTGAAATCGAAGCATTTTGGAATACAAGGTAAGTATAGCTAATTGGATTTATATATATCTATGTGTGTAGTATTGTATATATAATATATATTGATTTTTTGGATGCGAACGTGGACTTGGCTTTATATTATTATGCGTGGCTTTCGTATATTGATTGTTTATATAATTAGTTGTGTATTATTTGTTAGATTACCTTAAAATCGGTGGAATTGCTAGTATGTGTCATATGTATTATAATAGTTGGACGTGAGAATGCTATGATGACGTGATCGTATAATTGATTGTTGTATGAAATCGAATTGGGAGTTATTATTGAGGAAGTAATTATTATACAGAAAAGAATGATGATCGTGAATTGAAATAAAAGATAATGCTTACCTAGTTGGGAATACAGTCAATGGTTTATGAAAATGTGATTGATGATGTGATATGAAAAATATATGAATTAAGCTAGGTACCATGGCGTGTAGGGTACCGGGGTATTCCGGGCAGCGGGGAATATCTTGTGCTGTTAGCTACACATTGGGGTAGTGTGGGGATACCATGTTTGTTGTGATATCCTGTGCTGATATTGCTACACAGCTGGAGTAAAAGAGTGTGGGGATATCACATACAACATGTATCCTGTGCTGTATATGATATGATGATGGTCGGCGAAACCATTGACTGATGTATTCCAACTAGAGTAAGTGGGGCCCTTAACTAATAAACGATAACGTCGAATATTATGTCGTGGATTGATTTACAGTTGTGAGTATGTATTACTGCTTATATCTGATGCTGCTATATGACGAAGGACACGTTAGTCGATGTGACTGCTTGTATGTGAATTGTGCCTATGTATATATATATAGACTAATTGGTTATACTTATTGAGTAGGCAACTCATTCTTTGCCACGTAATTTTCAGGGAATAAGTCACATTGATTAGCCACATTGGACTTTGAGCGGTGCCGTCGTCTTTATTAGGTGGGTCAGCCGTGACATCTGAAGCCGGAGTTTTTGGCTGTTTGGTTGTTGAATATTCTAGTCTCTTATCGGATTGGTGTTTAAAGGTGTGGTACTACTTTTCTTGAGATTATGAACATGAGGATATCTAGTGAGGGTAAATATAAACTTTCGGAGGTATCTATTACCTTTTGTGATACATGTATTATATTGATAAATTAGAATTTATTTTACGGATTGAAAGAGAATTACTTATAGATTGAGTTCTAATTAAAAAAATGATGAAATAGTGATAATTAAATGTAGCGAGTAGAGGGTGCTACAAGTAAACATTCATATTAAGTCAAAATAAATTTTAACGATATTTTGTATTTTTGTAAATACATACATCCCACTTTTATTCCAAATGTACAATTTCTAAGGAAAACAAAACGACAAGCAATTACTTACAATTAAATTTCAAATCTGTCATCCCATGTTGTAGTGGCTTGATAGCAATATATTTGCCACATGATTTAATGTTTGACGATTTTTAATTTTTTTTTTCTAGAAAAAGTAAGGAGAATATTAGAAAAATTAAAGTAACCTTTTAATGTGCAAACACTCCAAACTAGACATGTTCCCATATCCGATTTATTTAATCCAAAATCTCATAAACCATATCTGGATGGATGCATTTGACAAAATTGGAAGAGTAGTGCCAGTGCACTACCTCTACTAATGAATTATGATGGAAGAGAAGATGCATTTACACTCAAGTTTGTTCTCAACCACAATCCCCATTACTTGTATACAAACAAATGGGAAAAGAAAAAAATAGCAGAGACAATATTAATAGGAAAATCAAACTCATAAGATGTCCCTTTTTTGAGGTAAACTAATATCAAACCTCGTTCAAGATAAATGTAATTTATACAAAAATACTTGTATATCCATCAATATATTATCATATTCATTCTCCACTTTCACCCATATTAATCACACTTTTAATTGTATATTAACTTTTATTTTTAAAATATTTGCGTGTCTATCCACGTAAATAGTTCATGTCATATTAGCTAGTAGTGAAAGAAAAACACTCAAGGATATGTCTACAGCAACTTGATTTAAATCTGATCGCTAGACATGCTTCTCATAGAAAACACGTGGTTGGGCTCTTGAGTATTTGAAATGAACGAAAATGATTTTGATGTACAAACGTGATAAACAACTCCGCAGAATCTCAGATGCCGGAATCTGTATATTGGTCTGCCAATTTAAACCATGCAGCATTTGAGCTGAATGATTTAAGTATTTAAAGAGGTAGATATTTCAAGCCCACATCATCAAATTCTTTAGCATCCACTATGAGCTATTTTCTCCATCATTATACATTATCTCAAGTCCACCTAACATTGGAGTTACTTCAAATCAGTAGCTCAATCTCTCCATCCAAACATAACATAGCAAACTTTAAAATTTCTTAGTGTTATACATATTACAAAAATGTTACACAAGTAATATCTGTACGTTCTTGTTAATCAGATTCAGCATCCTTACAGAGTTCCCACCGTTACGATATTTGAGAACATTCAGCACTCCTTACAATTAACACCCAGCAAACAACTATGAGCTAAATGGTAGAAAAAGCCTTCAACACAAAACATCAACCAGGTTGGTGACTCCAGTTTTATATTCAAAAGCAAAACCACAGCACCTTTCCATGTACCATATCAAGCTAAGCAAAGAACCACATCTTGATGAAGATTGACAAACCCATTTGCAGCACAAATGCCGAGATAGCCACAATTGTGAGGTCATTACTTTGTATATAAGATCTGAGGTTCAAACCGACAAAGCTGGCTGATGCAGCTCCAGCAATTAATATGATAGTCCACCGTAGAAACTCAACTGGAATAACCAACAGAAACTGGATGTGCCAAGAAAAACGATTGTCAGATATCACATTACAGAAAGAAAAGAAGTATAGGAGAATTCAGAAAAGAAGAAAGCATAGCCAAATATAGGGCAAGCAAAATGCATGTCAGTGCTCAATGGTCCACATTTATATAACCATCCACATACTCGAAATAAAACTCCCTGGTGAACTCAAACTCCTATTCACACGCACACAAACAGTTGAACCACATCATGACCATTATCAAAATAGTGACTAAATAATTTATTCCAGAATACAGTCAAGTATATCTTCTCATTCAACCTGGCTTGACTACTCTGCTTGCTTAACATATGTCTCATACAACCTTGACCATTTTACTAACCAGCATTCACATTCAGTTGCAGAATGAAGGTAGCGGATTATAATTATCACAAGCCATTATTAAGGTTAACCCCACCGCCCACCACGAAAAAGGGGGAATGAGAAGAAAGAAGTCAAAATGCTCCACTAATCTTATCACGGGAAGTTAGGAACTTCATTGACAGACCCCAATTTTATCATAGTGATCACAGGTTCGAGAAAGCAGCATTAGAATCATGACCTTTCTCCAAAAAATGTGAGAATGTAAAACATAAAGCTGAAATGAATATCAAAATTTATGTCATTCAGAAAAAATGTATGGAAATACACCCATTATCAGGACTAGAACAACATACAACTATCAGCAAATAGATGGCAATGTTAACGCCAGAACTCACAGAAGTCAGGATAAAAATGAAAAGGGAATATCCCCACAAGCACCAAAAGCGTATGAGGCTGACGCTTGAACCCAAGTACTGAAGCACAAAGTAATATCCCAATGGAACTATGAGTGCATAACCATAAATGGAGCCCGCTGCCACATTTAAGTAGTTGACATCAAAAGTCCATGAAGTACTGTGGTCGCTTCGTCTGTGCATTAAGTAGGTGGCACAATTTCCAAGAGAGGCAATCGCAAACACCAATGTTGTAGAGATCCAGACAAGCCCATAACTGAAACATCATGAAGGACAAAACTACCAGGTTAAAAACAGATTAACAAAGTGACTAGAGGATATTGATTCCCCTTTCTTTCGTACTTATACGGAGATATTTCAGTTTTTTCCCTTATGCCGTTCATTTACCTTCTGACAGGGAATTAAAATGCTGTCTAACCCTCTTAAATCAATACAGTTACCCATTTTAGTTTAATCTTACAAGTAACATTCTGTCCATCCATCAGAAAGAGATCAGTCCAGTGCAAATTAGAAGGTTTTATTTTCTTCATAATAACCATCAATGTCACATGGAACAATGGAATTACATGATATATATTCAGAATCAAAATTTGTCAACATGGGTTTATTGCATCACCAAACAACTTACAGGTCTGGGTTTGCATCAATCTTGTTGACAAAATCTCCCGTCGTAGGATACAAAGAACTTATCAGTCTGTTTAACACAATGTCTGTATCTACATTAAAATATTGTGTGTATGAAGAGATGCTGAATACTCCTGTCCAGTTGTTTGTTGCTGGTTGTCCACCTCCATCTGCAAACATCAGACATAACATATACTCAGCTGATCTGAACAAGAGCATTCTAGTTACTAACCTAGAATGTGTTAGTAATTTGATACATAAAATGACCTGTTGTAACAAGCAATTCATCATTAATGATTACTCGATTCCTCACATGAGCAAAATTCACCTTAATTTGCATGAAAATATCTGCCTTAAAGAGGTGAAGCCATTTGTTTTATACCACCGATCTGTATAAAGTTATTTGCCTGAATGCCTTAAATCTAAACCCAAATTCTCATTTCTATAAATGTATGATACTGCTATTAATCCGGTTACATTTCCAGGTTGAAAAGGTTGGCCAAAGAAACATAACAAGTTTGCTTTCCGGAAAACAGCCTATGTGCCAAACTCGCCAAGGAGCTAGGAACTTTGTGGCAAAAAAGCCTGATACTAAGCAGAATTTCATTGAACTAAAGTGCATTGACCTACAATATAGAATCCTAGTAATCGCAATAGGTTAGGGAAAGATGAAGATATTCAGTTATTGCACTAAAATTAGCAAGTAACAAATTACAGCCATTCACCAGCAAAACACATTTTCTGGACATGAGCTATTACAAAAATTGATCACTTACAGTACCCAAAAGGTAGCACTGCTTCGGAAGCTAAATCCAAGGCTCTAGTTCAGATAAAAGAGAATGCAAAAGGAAACCTTTTGGTTTGCTAACACATAGGCTGGGGCCAACACTTCTTCTTCTTTTATGAAGGAAGAAGTATGACTCATGCACACAGAATGCACAAGCTAGACATGTCAAACGCAGAAACTGCATCCTTCTAGATGGATTAGCAAAGATCAAACCCTGCTAATTATAAAGAACCAGCAATTATCTTTCTCTTAATGTTCCTGATAATAAGTGTGCTTCTTGGTGCTCTGCACATTAATTGCTCCTTTCGTCTTTCCATGGTCCATTAAAGGTCAGGCCATCAACAATTATGATTTCATGTAACAGCAATGAAGCTTACTGGCAGGACCAAGATCCTTCAACAATTAGCATTTGGTGCTCTGCACATTGATGGGTTCTTTGATTCTTTTATGGTCCATTAAAGGGCAGGGCATTAACAATTATGATTTCATGTAACAGAATTGAAGCTTAATGGCACAACAAAGATCCTTCGACAATTATCATTGTCATCTTCCAGAAAACAAGGTAACACGACAACAGTTTATGATAAACATTAAACAAACTTGAAATCTCCTACCTAAAAATTTGCATGGTCAGAAGAGGAAAATTTCAAGAGAAAACAGAAGCATGAAAAAGGGTAAAGAAAGATGATCTATAACTTATGCCACTCTAAGTGGGACAAGTATGGCATTTTTCTCTTTGATGGAGGTTAATTTGCTATTTAGAAGCCTGGAATTTCGACCAAGATAGCAGGTCTCACTCGCAAAAACATAAATATAAGATCACTAGCCGCATTGTATGTTCTTCTTCTTCTTCAGACAGGAGTGGAGTGGTACTAGCCACATCCACTACTATTATATCTAATGTCTCACAAGCCATAGGTCACAATTTGTGATTTGAGTTTTCTTCGGAATCATGTCCAGATATCCTCTTCTTAAAATGTTCATTTGACTCATTCAGCCTACACGCGGAAGCAAGTAAAAGCGGACCACTAAATTGTTGCCTGATTGAAAAGATAACTATAACAGTCACATCGCATTGAGATTACAATTTTTGCCGAAAAATGAAAACAAGCGGAGGATGCAGTAGCTAAGTAATCCATGGTCCCTCTAAAGTATGTGTTGGGATAAACTAAAGAATGGATATATCACATACCGCTGGTGCTGCCTATAGGTTGGTATCCCTGACCCCCACTTCCAGCATTATTGGGCGGAAATATTTGCAAATTTGCACCAGGAACTGCATGGAATCCGCAGTCACATTACAGAATGCAGTCTACTAGAAAACATTAGTGAATCAAAGGAATATCTTACAAGAGCTTGTACCTTCATTGTTAGTGGCTTTCTTTTCTTCACTAACAACAGCCTGCCCATATGCAAAAATGATAGCACAGAAGAATATTATTGAAGTTGACAGATCAATCAGAGCACAAAATAATGTGATTGATCAACAAATTTTCCTCCTACATGAGAAAAAAGATCTTTCTTCTCAAAAAAATGCTCACACAAAAATTCTTGTTCTTGGAAAACCATGATAAAGTTGCTGGTAAACCGAATCTAATCATCAAATGCAATAGTTGGTGTAAAGCTAGACTTGCTAACTACCTTAATGCACCAAGATTGACCAGAAACTTTCAAATGCACCCTTCAATTCAATTACTTCCACAATTCACTCGGAAGTCTTCCTCCAAAAACTTAAACTATTATCATTCATGAAACGACAAGACAGAGAAGGAGAGTACGCATAAATGAATGTCGTGACAAAAGAAGGAAAGACCACATAAATGAATACTCGAAATACCAAAATTTTCTACGCTTCCGAACAGCATACTAAATTGCAAAATGTTCTTCATTTCTCAACAATATCACAAGAATGAGAACATTAAAATCCCAAAACAGAGCTCATTTGAACATCAATTCGGTAAAAGACTCCAATCACCAACCAAAAGAAAAAGGAATCAAAAGCACAATCAAAGCAACTTGCGGACTCGATATATGCACAAATAGAGAGATAATAATGAAATTTGAGATATCGCACCGGGACAGAGCCAACAAAGTGGCTGGTGGGGAGATTCGTGAAGGATTCCTCCATTGGATTCAAGCGATTTAGCAAAAAGAGTGAGAGTGTTGCGGAGATAATCAAACTACCATGGGGTCAATAATGAATTAAAAGGAAATATAGGGGTTGAGTTATAAAATGGTGGACAGAGCCCTAAGTTAATATTTTGTTGTAATGCTTCGTCGGTAAGGTTTATGGGAAGGGAGGAGTGCAGTGTAATTAATTAGGATTTTGGAGCAATACTTTTTCAAATAAATACAATAAAACTGAATAATAAATGATGTTTTACAATATTATCTAGTGAGTCATTAATTAATGACTGAATTTTACAAGTTCTAATGAGTAAATACTTTTCTAAAATAAATTAATAAATGAATTATTTTTAATTTGTAAAAAAAATGTTATCTTGTGATTTTTTTTAATTTAATGTATGATGAATTTAGAAGACAACTATAATTTAATAAGACAAAAGTTTTGGGGTTAAGAGAGTCCGAATTTCACAAGTTCATATTTTGTAAGTGTCTATTATGTCTTGGATAATCAAGGAGGTGTAATAATCAGATCCATGATAGGAAAAATCGTATATCTTGTCTCTTATATGTCATGATTTTATCATATTAGATCTCATAAGTTGAAAATATTCTTTATTTTTAGTGTCTATGTAATTTTATCAAAGAGTTAATGGAGTTGTAGCACTCTCATGAGCATTTCCATATATTTTTTTGTTAATTATTGAATGAAAAATACACGTAGAGAGTAAAAATACTATGATCTTAGTATTCAGCCAAGTCAAGAGCATCTCGAGCTTTCACGTGACAACAGAGTTGTTCCTCGACATCTTCTTACCACTATCTACCCATATTTTCTACTTGCCCTAGCATGAGGACTCAGGTTATCAGTGATCTACTCCTATCTTACACACGTGGATTCTTGAAAACTAACCTAACAAATTCAATATTCCAACTATTTCCTTCTACTAGCTGCTGAATTTGATGAAATAAGAAAACGAAAAAAGAAGGATTACATTGAATGAATACCACTGCAACCACTCTACGTAAGCATATGCTCAAGCTCCTGCTGATGTCTGCCGCCTCAATTCCTCATCAACATTTCTTATGAACTGATCCCAACCACTTCCTTGACTTGTATCCAAATAATCATAAGGAACTGCAGTTTTTAAACCTGGACGAATTCCACACCGGCTCTCCACAATCCTAAATTCCAACTCCTTGCCGCCTTCTCTCAACTTCTCTTCCAATTCATCCCAAGTAAACATCAGGGGTAGGGTAGATGCACCCCAAGGGTTGAAATCCAAAAGCTTAACTCGTCCATCTTTTCTGACATACACATCAAATGTGTAGCTCTCAGATCCAAAATTCCCCTTCACCTTCTCCATGAAAAATTCCCCAATCATAATTTTCAAATCATATTTCTTCTCAAGAAGAGCAGGATAAAAGTTAGTTAACTCCCGTTGACAAATGCCCACAAGGAGTTTATGGCGTACAAAGCAACGAAATTCCATCTCAGGCTTTAGAGAAGGGTACCATTTGCGGAGTGCAAGGAAGAAACTTGATGGCCTTGATGCAGTTTTATCTGTGCATGAATCATATGCATGGTAAAGATCATGGACAATTGAGTCAGATGACCGTAGCAGAAGGGCAATCTCGGAGAAACTGGTACATTTGAGATTCCCCGTTGAACTGATCCAAGCAGAGTCTTTAGGTGCACTCCAGTTAAGCTTAGGAAAGATGGCTCCCCCGAGGAATTCGATGGATGCTTTAATTTCCATTTCTAGTTCCGGAAAAGACGGGGGTGATATGGGTTCCTCTGCTTCATCGCCAGATCCCTCTACTGCGACAAATTCTTCTTCCTCTTCAGGTTTATGGACTCTCTTTGGCAGGGGATCATCATTTGTAATTGAAAGAGGGAGAAGGAATGGACCAGAATCATCGAGCAGGTATTGGACAAAGGACTCTGGAAGGTCATGAACTGTGGTTTTTATGGAGCAGGATTTGAAGTTCGGGTACCATTTCTGAATCTGGCACCTATTTATGTCTTCTTCCTTCATATCAAGATGTAGGAATTACTTGCCCCTTGATACCAAAGAGAAGATCCTTACTTCAAGAAGATGCTCAGTTCTACAGCAACTAGTTAAAAATTGTTGAAGTTTAAGATATGATAATCATTGAAGGAAAAAAGATTAAATTTGTATTTTAAACAAACAAGAGAACAAATTCTGAGCACAGACACTCTTATCTGCTTCTGCTGTGAAGCCTTTGAATTGCTTCCACATTATTATCATGTTCTCAATTATCTCTTTGTTTTAAGATTTCAATAAAAAAAGAAGGAATTTTCAAAAATTTATCCTATTATGCATGACAAAGAGAAATTCAACCTCATTTGATTCGGGTGAACAAATGGTTCATTCTGTTCAGAATGTTGTGAAATGAAATCATGGGTCTTCATTATGATCAGAACCAAAACAAACCTTTTCTTTTTTTTTTGTGTGTGTGGAGGGGGAAGGGGGAGGGGGGCGTTGAGTTCCAGTTTATAAATAAAATTGCTGAAATTTGCAGTGGGTAAAGCTCAAAGCTTCCAAGCTAAAAAAGTATGAATTGAAGCCCCAACCCCAAGTTCTTATTCACTGGCAGACTCAAGATTTTTTGGGTTTGAGAGAAAACATTGTTAGCGGCTCTTTTCTTCACTAACAACAGCCTGCACATATGCAGAAATCATAACACAGAAGAATATTATTGAAGTTGACATATCAATCAGAGTACAAAATAATGTGATTGAAACAACAAATTTTCCTCCTACATGAGAAAAAAGCTCTTTCTTCTCAGAAAAAAGATCATATAAAAATTCTTGTTCTTGAGAAACATGATAAAGTTGCTGGTAAACTGAATATAATCATCAAATGCAATAGTTCGTGTAAAGCTAGACATTGCTAACTACCTTAAAGCACCAAGATTGACCAAAAACTTTTAAATGCATCCTTCAGTTCAATTACTTCCCCAATTCACTCAGAAGTCTTCCTCCAAATACTTAAACTATTATCATTGAAGAAACGACAAGAAGAGAAGGAGAGTACTCATAAATGAATATCGTGACAAAAAAAGGAAAGACAACATAAATGAATACTCGAAATGCCAGATTTTCTTCGCTTCCGAACTGCATATTAAATTGCAATGTGTTCTCCTTTTCTCAACAATATCACAACAATGAAAACATTAAAATCCCAAAACAGAGCTCATTTGAACATCAATTCGAATCAGACCAACCAAAAGAAAAAAGAATCAAAGGCACAATCACAGAAACTTAACACCCAATATATACACAAACAGAGAGATAATCATGAAATTCGAGATATCGCACCGGGACAGAGCCAACAAAGCAGCTGGTGGAGAGATTGGTGAAAGATTCCTCTATTGGGGAGATAATCAAACTACCATGGGGTCAATTGTGAATTAAGAGGAAATATTGGGGTTGAGTTATAAAATGGTGGACACAGCCCTAAATTTGATGTGTATGTTTTTTTATTTTTTTAGCCAAAAACAACTCGGGCAAGGTGGGGAGATGTTTTTGGAATCCCCTCCCATCTCAATATATAAGTATAAGACGAAAAAATGCGATATATTTTCTAAACTAAAAAATGGGAGTATTACTCCTTCACAAAATATCAAATCATAAGCAAAGCTAATAATAAAAAAAAAGAAAATAAATTACAAATCAAGGTACATTCCACACAAGCATGGGTAATACCTGGTCCTAAAAAAAAGACCAACACAATTTTTGACCAGCTCAAATTTATTGTCGTGAACTGACAAACCAAGAAAAAACAATCTAAATTATGCAAGACTTACCCAAGAATTGCTGCTACAAGGTCAAAAGACATTTTTGATCCATCAAAATGCTACTCATCACAATCATAATTTTGAGGAGGGAGGTTGGAACGAGACACTTTTAGTAAAGTTGATATATATGTTTTTGTATGCTTTATCGGGAAGACACTAGCGTGGTTTAATTAGGACTTAGGAGCAATATTTTTTTAAAATAAAAATAATAATATTTTTTTTTTACTATTTTATCATTAAGTTACATTCTTTTGGTATTTTCAATATTTTTATCAACTCCTTTATTTTTGAAATATTTCTTGGACTTGTTATTTTTCTAACTTTTTTAGTTAACATATACGCGACGTTCTTCTATAAACCACTCTTCTTAAGCACTATTTTTACTATTATTAACTAATCAATCACATCAAAATTCCATATTGAATCTTAATTTCATGAAGGCCCTCAAACAATCGTTTCAATTTTCTATTTTAATATCATCATTTAAATTAACTCACAAATATATACATTATATTTCCGTTATTTTGCTATTTGACTGTTGAATGAAAATAAATAATGCAATCCAAAATAATTATTCGCTCAAACATTCATCCAACAAAGATATATGATTGAAGGAAATTGATGGATGGTAAATAAGGTAAACAAATACAGTTAAAACATTTTTATGACAAAGAAAGAGGAGAATAACTAAAAGCGCCAATAAGATGTAGCACGTTTTTTTACGGTGCTTGATTTCTTTTTGGGTTTTTGAAAGCTGGGCAAAACCAATCTTCTCATATCCTCTTCCCACTCACCAACCGTCACCGCGCAACCATTCTTCCATCTTTGTACTCGTAAGCTTCCCACTGTTTCTCTCTACACACACACACACTCTCGTGGCTATATATATATATGTATGTATTTGTAAATCTAACCATGTTCAGAACTTCAGGCCGAGCGACCTTCGAGCTAAATCAGAAGAAATGTCAAAAGGTAAACAAGCTGAAGGTCAATCCAACTCACTGATTATTTTGTTTCACTCAGTCTTTTTAATAATTTTCCAGTGTGTAAAGTAGTTTTTGACAAGTTTTCTTGATCTGCATTTGTTATTTGATACTAGATCATGCTTATTTAAAGTTTATTGAGTCTGTCCGGAACTTATGCCTTTCTGCTGATTTGTGTCAATTTTCTGGTGGTCTGATGCGTGTTAATATTGATGAAGATGGAAATGGATCGGAAAAAATGGTGGTGTCTTCATATGACGAGGCAATGGAGGCTTTGTCATCTCTGATAACTAAGCGCAGTCGTGCTGACAAGAGCAACAAGGGGGATGGCTTTGATTTATTATTTGATTATATTAAGGTGCCTCTGTTTTCACTGGTTCTATGCCTGTTTGATGGATTATGGCTGGAACTATAAGTTTTTTCTTATAATCTAGCCTTGTGTAATATGTCTTTTCTGTTGTTTAATGAAATGAAGATTTTGGAATTAGAGGATCCCATAAAACAGATGAAGATTATTCACGTGGCTGGCACCAAAGGAAAGGTAAACTGATGTATTGATTAGTGTTCCTGTGGATTTTGAGATGGTGACAAGTTGTGATGGTGTATTTACTGAAATCTTGGGTTACTGGGTTTGCTTTTGAGAACTGTTTTTGGAATAAGATTGGCACTGATATGACTATGACTTTTGTCCTGGAATATATAGGGATCAACGTGCACGTTCACAGAATCTATTCTGCGAAATTGTGGCTTTCGAACTGGACTTTTCACATCTCCTCACCTCATTGATGTTCGAGAAAGATTTAGGTTGGAAGGGTATGTGCTTGCAAGTGGATGAAGAAAGAATGTCTACCTCTTAACTTATTAGGGACTTTTGGGCTTTTTATTTATTCCCTGGCAGTTAAAGTATGAAATAATTGAAATGAATTGACTTTTCTATTCACTCTTCTGCTTTTCTCTCCCTTTTTCTCTTTTTTTTTTCCTTTTTCCCTCTCCCCTTCCTGGATATTTCAGATCTGATATTTCTGAAGAGAAGTTCTTGGCATACTTCTGGTGGTGTTGGGATCGACTGAAGGCATGTACTGTGCTTGTTTCTACAATATTATGCTGGCATGTTTCTCTGTATAATTGTTTGCATTATATATTTATCAACTTTGATCACTTTAACTACTTTGCATATTTTTGGTGTTTGAAGCTGACAATATTCATTCTGTTTTCATCACATAGAGTACTGGTGTTATGCTCCTCTTGGCCCTCTGCTTCATTTTTCCTTCTTCTGAACATGTAGGAAAGAACCTCTGATGAGGTACCGATGCCGACATATTTTCGTTTCCTTGCCTTGCTTGCTTTCAAAATATTTGCAGCTGAACAGGTAGCTTTTTAGCTTATATGTAATACATTTTACCCATTTCTGAGATTTTTATCTCATATTGATGTTGTTGGATCCAGGTAGATGTTGCCATTTTGGAAGTTGGTTTAGGTGGAAAATTTGATGCTACAAATGTGGTATTCATCTGAAACTCCTTCTGCAAAAGACCTGTACAATTATTTCAATAATGAATTGATCTGCCTCTTTTATGTGCGAATTTTCGTTAAATGGTTGCTGGTTGCTGGATCTCTCACATCATGATGAATGGTATTCCTTTCAGGTTGAGAACCCAGTTGTCTGTGGTATAGCTTCATTAGGGTATGACCACATGGAAATTCTTGGTTAGTGCTTTCTCTCCATGATATTTAGGTAACTGCTAAATCTAACTGATTTTGTTTATGAATGCAACAATTTCTTGCTATTGATAAAAAGATGAAAAATGCTGGTTGCTCTTTCGTAGTTGCATAATTAGGAATTTTTTACATGAACAATAAATGGGTAAGGTGAGTCAGGGTGAAGAATGGAAGTACCGGATGAGAGGGTGCTGGCTTACCGTGAATCTTAGTTTGTGCAGTTCTCGTTTCTTACTGGACAAGTAAAAGATTTCTTCTGGAAATATGATTTTTATTGTGTGAGCATGTGTTTGTGGTAGCTTGCTGACCTTGTGAAGATGAAGACTGAGTTATGTGATCATCAATCTTCAGTAAATTGATGAGAGCTACATATACTGTTTGGTACCATGATGAGATTCTTGATATTTTATTTCCTAAGTTGATTCGCATTGACGTTGAATTTGGATTTAGCTTTTCTTTTTGAGTTATCAAGTTCCTACTTTTTTGTTTGCGGAGGTGATTCATTTAAGTTTAAAAATGAGACAAATGTTCATCATTCTTTAAAAGAAATACCGCAACGTTGTTCTCATACATTTATTGCATAACATGAACAGGAAATACCCTTGGACAAATTGCTGGGGAAAAGGCTGGGATTTTCAAGGTATGATGACACTGGTGTTTCCTCTGTAATGTTCACTATTATGAAATTTTCTGCGCAATGCACAAGTATCTTATTCCTTTCATTGTCTCGTTATTCTTTATCCTTAATTCTTGCTTTCTTAATTAGAGAGGTGTTCCAGCCTTCACTGTACCACAACCTGAAGAAGCCATGAATGTTCTTGCACAGAAGGCCTCACAGTTGGATGTGAGTTGAATTTGTCTCCACTGACTTCTATCACATTACTTGGAATTGTGAGTTTTAGGTCTCAGGTATTAAGATTTCATATAGCAATCTGATGATGCATGATGTGTCTCTTGCTGAGGGTACAGTCCATTTGTCTTCTTTGCTCTAGTAGTCAACTAGAGAACCCTAAGATGTGAAATAATGTTGCTTTCAGAATGATGGCTTTTAAGGAAACTTTCCTGAAGGCAAATTGAGTAAGGTGGACAAGAAATGACTGAAGAAGCAATTAGCAATGAATTTGAATAATTACCCTTCCTATTCCTTTTCTGCTAGCATTTCAGCAGCTTAACTCTGGTACAATTTAGAGTATGAATATTAGCTTTGAGAAACTGCCTCTCGTAGTCTTGTATGTTACTGCAGCTGTCCGCCCAGTACTCAAGATATGCCAAGACATATTTTGTTTGTCTTATCTCTGAGCTGGTCTATTCCAAGTGTGTTTGAGACAAACCAGATATATAGTGATTAAATCTTTGTCCTGCCCAACAGGTAAATCTTGAAATAGCTGCTCCTTTGGATCCTATCCTCATGAGTGGCCTGCATCTTGGGCTTGAGGGTGAGCATCAGTACATGAATGCTGGCCTTGCAATTGCATTATGCTCGACTTGGCTTCAGAGGACTGGTCACGTTGGAATCAATTACCTGAACCAGACTGTAAGCTCTATCGAACAGGGCTTTATATTACTACACAGTTACAGCATTTGCTCAATTGTTCTTTTGTTTGTGTGTTGGAAGTAGACCTCTCTGCCAGATGAATTCATCAAAGGTCTTGCAACTGCTTCTTTGCAAGGACGTGCTCAAATTGTTCCCGATCAGTTCATTGAGAGTGAGAGCCCAGGGGATCTTGTGTTCTACTTGGATGGTGCCCATAGTCCTGAAAGCATGGATGTATGTGCAAACTGGTTTTCCCTAGCAACCAAAGAAGATTCTCCATATAACCAGTTCAGTGATTCTAAAGGATTGCAAAAAGCAGGACAAAATGGGCCATTCAGAAAAAATGCTACTCAGGTAATATCCAGGAAAATGGAACATTGTCATTTAATATGTTATTCGTTAATGGACACTAATGAGTTGGTTTGTTTGCAGATGCAGATTTTGTTGTTCAATTGTATGTCTGTGCGAGACCCTCAGTTGCTTCTTCCACGCTTAGTGAATGCTTGTGCTAGCCATGGTAAATACAAGTTTGCCAAGTTATATGTCAACTTGTTGCAAGACAATGAATTTGAAATCTAAACTATATATGATATGTGAAAAATAATATTTATTATTTGGTGTATTTATATATTCAGGAGTCCATTTTAAGAAAGCATTGTTCGTTCCAAACACATCAGTGTATTACAAGGTGGGTACTGGTGCCTCACCTGCAGCTGATGCCCAAATTGATCTTTCATGGCAAATGACACTTCAAAGATTATGGGAAAGCCTAATCCTTGGGGAAAAAGGTAACTTTTGCACGTCAGTGTAGTTGCAATCTTTATTATTTGAAAACCCTCCGTTCCATGGGGGTCACCCATTGTTGAGAACCCAACATTTCATAGTGGAGGTGTTGGGTTTGAAACCTACTGGATGCGTGTGCAAGAGGCGGGGCGCATGGGTACAAAAGTAAAAGAAAAGCCCTCCTTTCCACGGAGCTCAACAAGATGAGATTGAGGGACTTTAACCTAAGCAGTCTCTGCAGCACTAGCCCTCAACTTCACTGTTCGTGCTTGTGAACAAGATATCTTCAATCATACTCTTCCTATTGTTACTTAGCTACATGTCGGACTCTAATCCTGCTACTTTACCTTATAATTAGTAATGGGTAGATGCAAAGTGAGACGGAAACATGCTTTTTTATCCAAAACTGTGGCATGTGGAGGATATGCTGAAGATGCAACATATTTGCTTATATATAATTGAAAGCATGCTATACTCTCTATAGATGGCCCTCTCTGAGCTAAGACTCCCAACACCTAATTCACCTATTTTGAAGTCATTATTTACCAAAATGAGTCCCAAGGCTTAAGTAAGCTATTCTCGAACAATTCTGTGTACCCTTCTCAAGCTGCTGTTTAATTTATAAAGTTAGCATGATGCAGCTTGTACAGAGAATTCTTATAGCTGATTGAATCCTTCAATCACTTGGCATACAACTCAAATTTTGGTCATTTCCGTAGTCCTATTCTGGGTAGTCCCAATTTGTTGAAGCTGTGGTTGGTTGTTTCTTTGGATTCCTGCATTTAAGATCGAAGTATGAGAATGGAATGAATTAGGATTTCAAGAAGAAACAAGGATGATTGGATTTTTTGTTGTTTTTCTTTTGGCTGTTCCGTCCTGCTCTGATTACATACAAATTCTCATAGTCTCAAATATTACAGGGAGAGATGCAAAGAACGCAGAATTAACTTGTGAAGTTGTCAGTGATGATACTGACAAAGGTGCTCATAGTTCTGAGAATAGCACAGTTTTCACTTCACTCCCTCTGGCTATCAATTGGCTCAGGGACAGTGTCCGAAAAAATCAATCTGTTCGCTTTCAGGTAATCTTTAAATACTGTCTTGCCAAGGTTTATCCTGAATACAAAAAAATGTTGAGCTTTAACTGTGGAGATGAGCATCCAATTATTTCATAAAGCACAGATTATCATGTGCTGTAGTATGAGCTTTTGAGGCATATGACAATGATATTCAAATGTCACCATTCTTTGCACCTTATGATGCGTGAATGCTCAATTGTCTGACACCATTACCATAATCAGGTTGGATTTCCATCACTTGCACAAATTTTTGTTTTGTATTTAGTCTAAAGTAATTAAGCTATATGTCAGAAAAGCAATCACAGATCATACATGATATATGGCTTTCTGGATATCATAATACTGAACGCAGCAAAGTTCTTCAGAAATTCCTTTGTTGCCTTACCCTGGGGAATTAAGTCACCAAATGGGATGACTATAAGTGGTGAACTTGTGTGAAGGGGTACATATGACAAAAAGCATTAAAATAAGCATGAATTGATGTATGGGGGAGTGAAAAACTGAAATCTGAATATCTTTATACCTGGCCATCTTTCACAGCTTTTAGGCGTTACTTAAACCATATATTACATTTTTTTTAAGCCTTATCTTCTCCTTCCAGTCATTATATTTATCTACATATTTTTTCTTCTCTGTTTGCTCTACCAGGTCCTGGTGACAGGTTCTTTACATCTAGTAGGGGATGTATTGCGACTAATCAAGAAGTAATATGGTGCCGATCATGATCAATTCTCTCTGCATTTTGTCTTTTCATGATAACTAATGTTCACGGTCGCAAAGCCAATAAGATACTTTGCATCTTCTCCACAGAGGTTTACATTTTTGATACCCTAGTTAACATGGAAGATTTCTTGCACCTTGTCAAAGAATTTACTGTTTCTGTCGTAGATAATCTTTGGTGTTTTTGGTCATCTTCTATTGTTGTTGTTCCACCATTTACCAGTAAATTTATATTTCTAAATGGAACTTGCAACAGAAATTGATGTTTGTGTTTAGGAAATTACTGCTGCTTCAGCCTCTCTATTATTCACTATTTTTCTTAAATAATTGATACAAAATAGTGGAGGGCCAGAAATGCATTTTGAAGTGGAAGTGGCCATTCCCATTTATGATGGTACCTCTTCCTTGTTACTTCAGTTGACAATCCCAGTTATGAAGTTATCTGGTCTTGTGGGTTCTTGTATGACGACGGACTCAGTTGTATTGGAAACACATCCCCCCTTTGATTTTTTTTTAATTTGTCCAAAACTATTTGTCTTATTTTCAGATATCAACAAATAAGTAATTCAATGGTTTAAATATTTATCAACTGTAGATACTACAGATTATAAATTAAATCCTATAATTGAGCCCTAACTTACAACCGTAGCTTTGATTGCATAAAGCTTCAATTCTTTCAACTTCCATTTAAATTGTTGTACCAGTGAAAGAAGGGGAGCTGAGGGGCGCAATCCTTAGTAGCATATGCTTCACTCACTACTATGCTTTCCTGTACACATCCTTCTGCAGATTTGATCCTCAAACCACCGTAACTTGTAAGATCCTTTGTGTGAGATGTGATGGCTTTAAGATCCTGCACCTGCAGGCTGGCATTGTATAAAGATGACAACATAAATAATAGTTCAGTCATTCACCAGCAAACCTGAAAAACATCCACGCTACCTAGCACTATTAGGTACATAATGGATCCTGCAGCTTGAGCTTGAAAGAAAGAAAGCACACGTGACATGATCCAATGGGGAAATAAGCAAACGTTTTTTGATATCTCTTGCACCAAATAAAAAGATAAACAGAGATGAGGCAGAGGTCAATGAGAACCTCCTGTTCAGACACAAAGTAACCACAGTGATAAACTGATATGTGATACACATGAATGCTATTTTCTTGTTAAGCTATAGAAATTTGCATCACCTTTACTAAGAGAACTTTTTACTGTATTAAGTAATCACTTTAAGGCCATAATTCCCAAAACTCAGCTGATCTTCTAGGATTTGCATGGCAGAAATTTCGCAGGAGAAGCTGCCCCCAACCACCTTGATTAATTGAAGCATCGGTATGTGTCCAAAACCAGAAGGGATCTCCTCTAATTTTCTGCAATGCTTAATAATGAGTTGTTCGAGACTTGGGAAATGGTCAGTATCCGCCCTTTAATGTACTATATTCATCCCTTCAAGCACCAGCACTTTCAATCTAGAAAATTCCACTTCACTTAGTTCCACCTCATCATTTTTGTAAGGAGCAGAATCGCAGCTTGAGGATTTCAAGATAGTGCAACAAGCCAACTGTTGTCATATATTTCGAGGGAATTCCCCAGCCTAGCAGACTCAACTCTTTGAGCTTTGAGGGAAAAGTAAGGTCTGGCAGATCTGGCTTTTGTCGGTGAGCATCCAAGAAGTGGCATTTCGACGACTCAACAATACAATGACCACTCCGTTGTATTGGAGTTTTTGTCATATACAATTTCCAGCTTCTTTACATTTGGGATGGTTTTGTAGACGTCCTCAGTAACTCTTGAAGTCTCGTATCCCCAATAGCGTTTGTAGGTTTTCCAGACAAAAAGTGTTCTTCCTATAATATAGTGTACTAGGATAATCAGGAAAGAAAACTTCTTTGAACTCGAGATGTCTTAATCGTGGCATTCTCCATATCGCTAAAGGTAGATACGATAGAAGCCTCCAAAAGACTTGGTGAACAAAAATTTCCAGGTTCTGAAGATCGGAGACCGACTGTGGAGCTTAGGGTATCTTACGTTAACAAGTTCTAGTACGTCTAATTGGAACCAAAAGAAAGTTACGGAAAGCGCATCTAACACCCTCAGCAATCCAAACCTAAGAAAAATGTTCAAGAGCTTGCGATATTTACCAGTAAATGTAAGAGAACGGATTAGTGGGCTCAACCTCATTGCATCATAGATTTCTTTCAAGCAGCCATCTGAATTCACGAACAGAAATTATTGAACCCCTGCAAAATGAAGCATCTCGTGTAGAATACTTGAATGAAGATCTGATGAAAGATCATCATCAGTTTTAATGGTGCGAACAAACTTTTCCTTTTGGGCTTCTCTCATACAAAGGTCCCTCGCAAGATCATGAATGCTGCATGTCCTAATTTTTCCACTTAACTTCCTCTCACTCACCAAGACAATACTTCTATCAATAAGATCCTGCAAATATTTCTCTCCCACATCATCCAAACTTTCTCTAGGACATATCCAAAAAAAATCTTTCTTCAGGGGTTTTAGAAATCCTTCAGCAGCCCACAACCGAACGAGTTTCGAGACCGGAATTTGGTAATCCTCCAGGAAAACTCCGATATAAAGGAAACACATTTTTAAGTGTTGTGGTAAGTGGTTATAACTCAAAGATACTATCTCTAAGCACTGGTCATTATGTGTAGATATAATTGAATGAACGCTTTCTGCAACATTTCGCCAGTGATTTTGTGCATGTTGGACCTTGGCAAGGAGCCCACCAACTACCAGAATTGCTAGAGGAAGTCCTCGGCAACTTTGTGAATCTTAATACCAACTCCTTCCAATTCAGTGGGACAATTTTCATCCTGAAACACTTTTTCTTTAAGCAGATTCCAACTTTCATTATTGTTTTGGAAACGCATGTTATAAGGAGGGCTATTAGAGCTAGCATACAAAGCCACATCCGATATCCTAGAAGTCAAGATGATTCTGCTTCCATTGCCATCATCTGGAAACAATACTTTGATTTCATTCCAGATCTCGATATCCCACATGTCGTCCAAAACAATTAGATAACTGCTACCCTTCAGACTTTTGTATAGGTACTCTGCTAATTCTTCAGAACTATTTTCACATGTTTTTCCTGTAAGCTTTTTCATAGACACTAGGAGGCCTAGCAGGATTTCGCGGACTTGATATTCTTGGTATAGTTACCCAAGCACGTGTATAAAAGTGATACGCTATAAAAGCATCATCATAGATATTTATAGCAAGAGTAGTCTTCCACTTCCTCCCTTTCCAACAATTGAAACAACGTCGAGTTTGTATGATAGCTCTCCAGTCAGCCTGTCCTTTATTTGCAATATTTCATCAACAAATCCCACAATAGTGTTCTTCCCACCAGAGGCTAATCTCAAAGAACCAGCTGAAAATGAATTCTTGGGCGCCAAACTTTTCGAGCCCATGTTCCTAAACTCCATCGCTTGCAGTTTTGCTGAATCAAAGTTTTCTACCATCCGTTGCATCTCCTGACAGAATATAGTATAACTCCTATCCACAGCATTCACACATTGAAAGAAGTTGATTTGATATATAAGAATCTATCAAATTTGTGCTGCATAAGCTGCATCCCTGTTTTGTGTTTCAAGTTCTTTTACTTCTTTGCTGTTTTCTGTGGAAAATCTTCAAGAAAGGTTTGGAGGAAACTAACCTTTGAAAGGAAGCACTCAATTTGTTCTTTGTTGCAAAGAAATTCATGCCCATCTCTAATTTGTTCAAGTGTTTGTATTAAAGAAACTACAAAAGCATAAGCCATTTCTTGGTTCTTGACCTCTTGTATTTCGGTGGTTGGGCCAGCGTGGAGTACTGCGCTTATACTTAGCACGCTGATTTTGACTCAGTCACATGAATACGTGATGAGTATAAAATCCACATAGTATTTTTCTTTTTCAAAAACTTAATATAGAACCACAAATTTTGTGTCTGAAAGAGTTTAAAGTCATCAACAATGCTCAAATAGTATATTAATTTGTTGTGTGATCATTTAGTCACTAGCATCTCACTTGAAGTTTACGAATTTGAACCTCAAATTTGTCCCTTTATGTGTGTTAAGCGTTATCGACTTATCTGAATCAACAAAATCAATATGTCCTAATTTATATCGATGAAATTAAGTCACCAAATTAGATAATTATTTGGCAACCTTAAAATAAAAGAGAACATTTTGTTCCGATTAAAATTTCTTACTGAAGATGTTAACAACAAACCCTCAACTCCATCTAGTTTCTTCTTTCCACCAAGAAAGAAGAAAATAAAGTATACATTAAACAGAATACTAAGATATTTTTCTCACTACATCAACATCAATACGATAATGTTTCATACTACCTTCCACAAACGAAAAACTTGGCTCTTTTATTTTCATAAGTTAGCTAAAAGAATGACAGAAAACAGAAATGACGTACCCATAACACACGAGCTCTAGCACTATGAAAATATGAGGCGACTATATTAACAGAAGTAGTCAGAAATCCATACATAAACAAACACCAGAATATTTTAGGTCACTCAAAGTCGAAATCTGTCTGTACATGTTAACAACGTAGCTTGTAGAAGTAACACTCGGTAATACTTTCTGCATAAATTACTCCCTTAACCTTATAGTGCAAAAAGAATAAATGAATGAACATCCAATTCTAACTACAAGTACACCGTTCTCCATTGCACTAAAAGTCAGAATAAACTCCTGTTATACAAAATGAACATTAAATGTCTGAAAGAGCAGTTAATAAATGAACCTTGATGACAGGATCCATCCGTGTTCACAGTAGCTGGCGAAGCTGCCGTGTTTCCTTTTGAAGCGATTGAATTTCTTTCATGATCTCAGCCTGATTTTCCAATATCAATCTCATGACACTTGACACCTCCATCTGCACATAAGTTTCAAATATTAGAAGAATAACATGTAGAAGGAAAAGACGAGCATGGTATCAGATGTTACCTCCTGCAGATGGAATTGCCTTAATATTTCTATATGAAGATTGCGCATGTCTTCATGAATAGATTTCTGAAATGAAGCAAGAGTTTCTTCAAGTGTACGCTGAAATAGCTGAAGAGTAAAAGAAGCTCCCTGCTGTGAGTCAGGCTGTGATAAACTATTCTGCGACTGCGTCACACCACCCTGCCACAAAATTACAAGACAGTGAGTAAAAACTGAATAGAGTTAACACCCAGGCATTTGCAATGATTAATCATCTTGGTTGGGAGCAGCAAATATAAAATTTGTGCCATTAAATTGGGATCCAAATGAGATTTTCCGTCTTCAACGAAGAATAACGGTAGAGATATATAGATAATAACTAATTGCACCAGATCCCAAACAGAAAGACTACAACATACAATTGTTTCTTACATTTGTAGTCATGAGGGCACTGGTCCCTGTGGCAGATTGAATTTCGGACCTCGACAATAAGCTATTTAGAAGTTCTTCCCTTGTTTCTGCTCCTGTTTTCTTAGATTTTGGTGACCCGACAGAAAGAGATGTTGTCTCACTTAAGGATGGTGTAGCCGCAATTCTCTCAGCATAGCTGGAGAATCTTCTAGGGAGAGACAGAGCTGGACCAAGAGTATCAAGGTTAGCTTGCCCTGTAATGCTTTTTGTAACAGAAGGAGACACAACAGCTTCTGAAGATCCTAAAGAAATTTCTTGCTTGCAGTTTTCTTTCCCACGCAAATTAATCTGGCTCAGGCCTGATACTAAACTGGTTGTATTTTGACTTGTGGGGAGACTATCTTGTAATCCGGACGACATTAATCCTGACGATGAACTGCAGGATGTCATCATTGCAAAACGAGAAGGCATGTTTATAGATTGACGTTGGTGAATAAATTTGTCTGATAATCTCTGGCCACCCCAAGCTTCAGGTGGTGTAGTGGAGGAAGAGTCATCAGCACGTGTAGAAGTAAGTATGGATGTCAATGGAGATAAGGTTGAATGGACATCATCCTGCAAGAGCACCAACTAAATCAAAACGTGCCATGTGATGAGATATTCTAAGTAGCCATCAACTGTAGTGACAAATCAAAGTACCTAGTGCAGGGAAAAGAGAACCGAACCAAACATTTTGCATCTACAGAGACAGTTGTACCACAAAATAACCTTGTATATAGCATATAAGTGTCTTAAGGCATTTATAGCATATCGACCAGTACAATGGTAGGTCTCAATTTATTAAATCATCTACCTAGCAGATAAGGAACCTAATTCAGTATACTCAAAAGATGATATTTGCATCCAACATTAGACTTTGAATAACGTTGTCATAGTGAGATGCATAGCACATGATATGGAGCATGAGACAAAGAATATCACTAGTTCAACCAACTTCTAAACATGAAAATGGTACATTGATGATATCTCTGGAAAGATCCCAACTATGATTCCAGGGAAACAAATAACCTTCTCCATTCCATTTTTGTTTACACTGCTTCATTCATAAATATCAGAGCATGGGCAATATTATTTGATTCTCAGTGTCAACATCATGTTGCACTATTTCTGAAAAATCAAGCAACCTAAACTGGATTTATTTTGCATGTTACTGTCATTACTATGCAGCTGGATTTAAAAACAAAAAAGTTATTCAATCCTATTTCCAGAGTAACTTTCAAGTCCTAAGGTTCTTAAAAATCAAAAGTTGCAATGCATGGTCAAGGTTTCAAGTGCTTCATTAACCATTATCTCCACAAGCAATCCCTCAATTCTGTTGGTGGCTAATATTCATACCAGGATGCCGTAAATATGAGCTCTTAATGATAGGTAAAGCCTTCTTATTAAATAGGTATAATTTGCATTATTTAGGTGAGTTCCTTTGCATTTTTCCATAGGTCACAACCTCTTTTATTTTTTTAATGTTTTTTTTTCATTGAATGATAGCAGATGACAAGACTTTATATAAGAATCAAATATCCATAACTAATATTTGTGACATCTTTATGAAGTGAATAACTATTCTAAATTGAAGTGTTATGCAACTCACAGAAGATCCATATTCTGAGAGTACCGACTTGTGAACGGCAGTTGAAATATCCCAATTAAACGTCTACAATGCCTAAATTAGAGAAACATGTGATGTGCCATGAATGCTGTTACATTTGTGATAACTAGTTAAGGGTTGTTCGCAATAGCTTCTAATTCTGTTCTGGGAAAAAGTTACATTTTGTTGTGGGAATAAGTTGTAGAGAAAAAAGTTGTAAGTAAGCATACCAAAAGTTGGGAATGCTCGAACAAAAATAAAGTGGAGTGAGTGTTTAGAAAAACAACTTAATGTTTACAAGTTTACCAATAAGGTACTCCTTATAGCTTTTGACTTAAATCAACTTAATTTAAGTAATTCAAAGGCAGAAGTTCTGAAACATAACACTCTTCGCGAATTATTTTCAACAATGAGCTAATAAGCGCTTATTTTAAGCACTTGCAAACACTCCCTTAGTAATCGACTTCAAATTACTTGTCCATTGAGTTAAGATTAGGTTTACAGGTGAATATGACTTTCTTTGGAGACACAAGGAAGCATCAAACTTTTTTATGTTATCTACAAGCAACTTTTTCTTATATCAATTTCATGGCATCCAATTCATGACCATGAAGTAGATTACTTTCACCAATACTATTTCCAACTTTTTTATTTGTTCAATTTTTTAAAAATGGCTATTTCAGCAAGCACAATAGCAGGCATCCCAATATATCTGAATCATTAAAAGGGTTGGTCTCCACATAATGGATTGATATATGAAATATGTAACTCTCCTAGTTCCGCATGAGTGCTACCAAGAAAAATGAAAAGGTTTATGCTTCTCTGATTTTGTAGTTTACCTGCCATTAGAGTTGAATGCAAAACATAATCCAAATTTATGTACCATGAACTCCACCAAGTAAACTGCAGAACTAAAGATTTCTGGCCAATATATTGGACAAATACACCATAAGCACATTTTACTAAAACATATGCTAGCAAACCACACGAGAATAACAGAAATGACCAAGATAGGGTAAGAAGTACCTGTTTGGATGCTGAATTGGGCTTCCAGTCAGAAACTGGATGATTGTCAATGGCCCCATCCTCTGAAGAACCAAACCTCCGAGAAGAAAAAAGAAAAGAAGGTTTTCTATCCAGATCTTTATTTGAAGCATCATGATTATCCCACAATTTATCAAGAGTGGGTGTAATTGGTTGAACTTCTACAAGGGGCGAAAACACCTCCATATCATCCTTGAAGTTATAACTTCGAGGTGCATGCAGTCTTCCTAGAGTTCTACCAGTCAATAAGCTGCTTCTAACAGGTGATTCCTCTGAAGCAGATAGACTGGGAGCACTTGATTTTGAATTACCCGCTGAAGTAGAAAACATATCTCCAGAAATAGCTGAATGGCTAAGATTCCGAGATCCAGATGCTGCTGTGGGCATTGAAAGGCTCGACGACGACCTAGAAGGAAGTGGGTCGGGCATAAGGATTGAGTCACCTGTATCACCAGCCAGAAGAACAGTCTCATCTGTGCAATTATTTTCATTGACTGTCACAGGTTTTGACCTCTGCCAGCATAGATTTGTGACAGCCTGATGAAGATCAAAATTTAAAAACCTTAACCCTTCAAATCAACTTGATAAAGAGAATAAGTGCGGCTGCAGACAGAGGAAAAACATTCTTTTGCCATACAATGGACGCTGAGCATTCTAGACAGTTCTTATACTGGCAGTGAGCCACTGATCTGCCCCACTACCAGCTATTCACTAACCTGGTTAACTACAAGTTTCATGAAAGAAAGATTGGAGTCTCCCAACAAGTGTTCAACCAGACCAATTTACAACAACAACATTATGCTACAGGACTAACTGGGTTTCTTGACAGGTATTGACGCACACAAATACACAGCAGGAACATTATTGTACACTATCAACACCCCATATGCTTTATGTAGAAATTTATAACATATGCCATTAATCACTGAAAACAAATATTCAGGCAAGAACAAGTCCAAACAACACTTAGAAAGTAAGAATCACCTCCGAGTTCCCATATGCACGAAGAACAGTGATCGGTTGGGGCTTCCCACGAACATCATAGAACACAATTTGACCACTGACTGTACCGGCTGCCAAAGTTAATCCATCATCAGTGAAAGCCAATGAAGAAAAAGGTGCCTCGTATGGTATGCAAGAAGATGGCTTCCTGGATCCTGTGTCAAAAGTGTATAACTTCATATCCAAACCGACGCTAGCAACAATCTGTCAAATTCACAAAGCAAAGTTAAACAAGAAATTAATGCTTGGCATAAGTCTTGAAGCAAAGAGTCTCAATTCTATGAATATAAATGACCTATAAGGGCAACACAAAAAATTCAAGCCAGCATGATAAAAGAGACACCTTGTCATTTGATGGTGAGAAACTAACTCCAGAGGTCGGTGCAGAATGCTGCTTCAACCAAGAAACCTGCAAAATGCAAAAAGGACTCTTGGTAATCGATAACAGATGCAATAAAGAGCACCAAAATAGGTCACAGCTAATGCTCAGATATTGTGTAATTCGAAAGCAAACTCAAGGTTCAATCCAGTTGTCTTATTAAGAGCCAGTTGCCAAAGACAAAAAAGAGTGTTTTCGCTCTTTTGACTGAAAAGACAAAGGCAAATGACATGTGTCAGAGCTTTTGCTTCTGCTTTCTGAGAGTTTAATTTCAGGATTTCCAACAAAACCAAGACTCACGTCACTGAAGATGGTGCTTTTCAGCCACTTCGCATTTTTGTGATTTTATTGTAAATTCCTTTTGGACATTTAAATCATCCAAAAAATTACAGCAATACAAAAATTCCCCTTCCCCCTAAACTCAAATCTCCAGCACCACCACCATAGCGCCAGAACCACCAGTGTGGGTATGGCGGCATATACACACATTTGGAGCATTAATTTACCTACTAAAGTATCACCCATCTCAGTTTCCTCCTAAAATACAATATACAGTGTAATCATCTTGTCAACAAGATATAAGTCTTGTTATAATGCAAACCTTTGGGCTGCGACCAGTCGTATCCCACAGGTGGATGGACCCATCATCACCAGCCGTAACTAAAAGGTGCCTGCTCATCCGTGAATAATCAAGTGCCCCCAAAACCTAACCATGTAATTTTTATATAAGGGAAGGAAAAATTATATAAATCAAAAATATATTAAGTGGTTTTGTAGCTCGGAACAATATAAACGACCTGTCCATTCGGGTCCCTGAGTTCAGCAGCCCTAGTACCAGAAGCAAGATTGTGAAGTATAAGATCCCCTTTACGGCTAACAGAAGCTATGTGCTCATCTTTGCAGTTGTACATTACACCTGTTATAGTATCCGTATGACCTTTCAGCCATTTGACGCATCGCTTGTTCTGCAAATCCCATATTCGTACAACTTGACTGGTTCCACCAGAGCAGAGATATCTAGACCCTTTGTTGCTAAAGCTGATCATTGATATTGCCTCTGATGGCTTACATGTTTAAACAGAACAAACCAAAAAAAATGGAAAAATCAAGCAGATATTCCAAGATGTTTCAAATATATGAAATACAATTTCAGGCGAGACACAAAAAGCTCCAACTCATTAAACATTAACTCATCACATAAACTTCTTCAAGCAGCTTCAATTAGAAATTCTGCTATGTTATTGCTTTAATCCAAAATTCATGCCAGCTTCTCCTCATTTTCAGCAGGAGTTAAATTTAATTAAGTCAATTACATTTTACCAAGTTATATTTTCACTCCCTAATCTGAACTCTACTGCCTTGTTCAGGTAATGCTGATATAATTCACATAAGCACTTAGGTCAGTGCATCAGAATTGAAGAGATGCCATTTTCGAATTATTACTTCTCCATGAAAAAGGAATCAAATTCATGCCACTGAAAACTTGATCATGGAAATCATCTCTATTGCATTGACACTGGAACCATAATTTACTGCAACAGACAATTACCACAATAAGCCAATCCAGAAACACCTACAACATTCAATATCAAGATTTCCTACTTCCTCTGGAAACCCGGCCAGCTTACTCGTGGTAATTAACATTAAAATCAAGCACATATCAAAAAGCACATTAGAAATTCCCTTACATTCTAGTTTTGTCACACAATTCAGACAATAAGAAATAGAAAACATAAATAATTTGTGTACCTCGACAGTTTCTCCCCTAGCATTTTTGGCTGGTACCGTCCACAAGCTTTGCCCATTTTTCCTCCATAATGATATCTTACTATCTTCACCGGCAGTCGCCAACACCAAATCTATATTTAGAAAAAAAATAAAAAAGTAGATATATCACATTATAGACCAATTAACTTAGAACATGAGGAGGAAAATACTGCGCAACCTAACTGCAAAACATAAGATACATTGACGAAAACACGAATTAAATCAGCACTAACTGTTGTGATTCCACTTCACAGAGTTTATGTGGACGCCCGGAGATGGAGAGTAGGTGAGAACGCAAGGGTTTTGAGGCTCCACTGAAATGTCGAAAAGTTTGACGGTGTCGCCGCCGGCCGCCGCCAACAGCAGCTTTACGGATTCCAACGAACTCATGATTTGCAATGGCAAACTGCGCGTGATCGCAGGTTTCAACTAAATTTGTTTATACGGAAAATGAAGGAGGAAAATGAGGTTTTCTCCAAAATGGAGGGGGGGGCAAGAGGGGTTGCTTTGGGGTTTGAAAGAACTTTAGAAAAGGTCTGGGCCGCCCTTTACTTTTGGATAATTGATATTTGGGCATGAAATATTTTAATTTTTTATTACTATATAATAATTATTATTATAAGAATGATCATTAAATCGTTAAATCAGGAAATTAATCAATATTTTATTGTAGTCATCAATAACAATCAAATTTATAAAAACCAGTGAGATAATAAATTATAATAAGCCAACTTAAAATAATATAAGTACGCGCAAGTTTGTTGAAACTCAAATTCATTATCTCATATAAATACTTGCAAGTTGGTTGAAACTAGAATCTATAATCTCAAATAAATTGTTGGAACTCGAATCCATAATTTCATCCGGTGGCATTGAGTCTAAATGGATTGGGAGCCCTATATTAACTGAGAAAGCCTGTTCTCAATTGAGATTATTTTCATCAATCTGCTCTGATGGTTGCCAGTTCTTTATTCATGTAGCCTAGACCGGGTAAGAGAAGCAAGCAAGATGCATCGACAGACACATCTCTATTATATTATCAAACATCGGTTGGGAACACATCTCTATTATATTATCATACATCGGTTGGGTACATTGCATTCATCCTCATTCATCTCCATTCAACTTTCCAGCAATTTTCAATACCAAAAGATGATGCTGCACTGCAGAGAGCAGCATTAGCCCTTGCTGTGACTTCCCCGAAAAGTTCGAAAACATAAAAATTAAAGCAACTAACCTCAATAGATGAAAACTCTTCCACAAACAAGGCAACTACTACATGTAAGTATTCTCTACCTAGAAACGTTCTTTGAGCTAATAACACGCACGAGTGTTCCAATACAAGTTGACTGTTTTGGGTGCCAGCCGTGATTCAATAACATGATTTCAAAATAATTTATCTACACGGAAACACCCTTGGCGAAGGGGGAGTACAACTTACAGATTATCTATTCCCCTGAATCGGCATCAAAAACAACTACTCCTTAAGCACACTAAAACTGTCAGATAAAAGTTAAGATGGAGTTCTTCATCCATGCTCAGGGGGATTTAAGGACAGGTGTAAGCTGTAATTTCTTCTGATCAGAGGGTGATGCCTGCAACAAGAAAAAAGGTTAATAGAATAAAATTAGTAATAGAGGCAATCAAATTGAACTGTTTTCTTGAGATAATTAGGTCTTGATCAGTTATCTTCAAGACCAGAGACAAATGGATGGATGAACATAGCCGTAAAATGATTACTTTTGTGACACCAAGAACCTAAGGAGCATCCTGTAAAACTACTACTGATCATTTAAGCTATCGCTAACCCTAGCCGACAGTACAGGAAATAGAATCACTGCCTCAGAAACAGTCTAGCTCCAGAAGTTCAGGTTACATGTATTCTCACTAAATGTTAGGATATCCTCATATACGTTCAGTGTGATAATGTTCTGCTAACCCTCGTGTAAAGAATGTTCCGCAAACAGAGCAGTCTTTCCAAAAGGCTTTCAGAAATATACAGTACTTTTCACATTACACACCAACACCACATATCTTTTTCAACCCAATTTATGTAAAGGCTACAGAGGACAAAATTCCCATTTCTCTCTAACCTGCTGCCCAGATAATTTCCATGTGGATATAAGGAAGGAATGAAGGACAATCACTTCGCCAATTCTTTTAAAAATAATTTGAATGAAACCAAGAACTGATTAATCATCATAAGCAGAAAGCCACAGTAATATAGGACCCTGTACTTCCCACGTTTAAGCATGTCACAGAGTACTACATGAGTGAAGGCAACCAAAGAACCATTTGGAAATGAGAGTAATTATGTCAACCATTTCACTCTATTCTTTTGCCACCCTTTTGGATATCTGTTTTCAGTGCAAGCAAGAAAACCTTCTTTGTGATCGCTCTACACTTCATGTGAATTTGTGATAACTGTTAAAAGATGTTTATTACCCCGAGTTATTTTATCTTTTTATTGTTTTCAATAGACTGAAATAAAACTCAGAGATTAGCAACATCAACAAATATCTATTTGCATAGGAAGACCCTCCCACTTCCACTAAAAGGAGCAAAGGGAAATCGTATATGAACTGAAAGGAGAGTGTCAAATGATCCCCAAGTACTCACAGCCTTTTGCTCACATTTACTAACACCCCGTTTGGTACAAGGTTTCTGGTGAGAACAAAGGAAAATAAAATGATGGTAAGCAGTTCAGTGCTCGAAGAAAAGAAAACATGAGGAAAATATCATGTAATTTGGGAAAAGATATTTTCCTAAAAAAAAGGTGAGGACAACGCGAAAAGCCTATCTGATCTTTTGCCCCTCTCCAACTCATCCATTATTGCACTACTCTTGTAAATTTTTCTAAACGATTAAATAACTTGAGATAGAGTATTTATTCAATTTTTGTTTCGTATGTAATAATTTGCTTTCCTCGTGAGAATCCTTGAACCAAAACAAATAGCATAAAGGAAAATCTGCCCCAAAAAAAAGGGAAAGAAAAAAAAGGAGATAAAACCATAACTCTTCTTTTAATGGGCTTTCTAATGCAATGGTCTAAATACTATTTGAGAGATGAGAGCCTATGCAAGGATCTATTGCTCACATTCATCATCCAACAAGTTCCATGCCCTTTCCTTTGTTTCTTTTTCTGTTGATGAATTCATACCTAACAATACTCAAACTGCAGAACAGTTTATAACTTTGGGGTAGGGAATCTTGTGCATTAGATTTGGAGACTTGAACTAGGTCAACAAATTAAGCAAAGGAAAGTACAGTTATCTATAGAAAACAAAAATGACAACCATTAGCAACAACAATGGTTGTCTTTAAGACAACAAATTTGCAAATATGATCAACTTGTTCAACAGTATTAACATGCAGATACTCCTCCAATAGATCTAGACAATCTTTGCACCAAACTGTACTATTTTAATTGGTAACATCAGCAGTTACTTTTTGTCCTTTTCTTTGTTATGTGCAGGTTTGCTTTTATTTTCTCTAACTCCGATTAGCCTTAAGCATCTCTGTGCATGATGAAAATTGTTATACATAGACAAATATTCACGTAAGGCGAAAAGGATGCATAAGTTAAATTGTTCAGTATTCGCTACATTAAGAAAAATGACATGGGAAAAAAGAGAAAGAAGATAACACTTAGCAATTGCTGGAGTTGACCTTTGAAATTCGGAAGCAGCGGAACATCACATTTTAGTGGACATCATAAACTTGTTTTTCCTTTCTGCTGGTTTCAGAATTTGAAAAGAACACATTAAGTTTTCATCAACACTCATCATTGCACCAGCATTGTCAAATTCACCGCAATAGTTTGGGGCTGAAAAAATCGTTACAAGCTGCCTTTCCGCAAAGAATTCATAACCATCCTCCACAACCTGCAAAAACATGCATCTGATGAACAGTCTGGAGTCTTGACTGCAGAAGAAAATAGGAAAAGAAGAATGCTATACCTGATGAGCACGACAGACAAGGTCCAAATCATGTTTTGCCAAGAATTCTGACACTTTATCGGGGCCAAAAGTAAATGAAACTCCTCTATCATTCATCCCCCATCCTTTAACATCTTTACCAGGATCTGACCATAATAAATCACAAAGCAAGCCAGTATCAGGGATAGCAGTTGGGCGGGGCAAACTTCTAATCTGATCCAAATTGTTCAGTTCGGGAGAAAGGCCCCCATGCATGCATAATATCTTATCATCAACCAGTGCAGCAACAGGAAGGCAATTAAAGCAATCAGTGAAGGCTTTCCACAATTTGACATTGAACCGGCGCTTACATTCATCATAAAATCCGTAAATCCTGTTTATAGAAGCACATTCATGATTTCCTCTAAGGAGGAAAAAGTTCTCCGGATATTTGATCTTGTATGCAAGTAACAAGCATATTGTCTCCAAACTCTGTTTTCCACGATCTACATAGTCCCCCAAAAATAGGTAATTTGATTTCGGAGGGAAACCTCCATACTCAAAAAGCCTTAAAAGATCACTATATTGGCCGTGAATGTCACCTGAAGTAATGACAAAGATAGATTAGATTAGTTCCCAAAGATCATGTTCATGACAGTTCTTCTGCACAGGTCAGCATGCCTCTAAGTTAAGACAACTGAAACTGATGGACTGGTGAGGCCAATTGATAGCTAGTTATCAGAGTAAATAAACCAGCAAAAGAAAAGAAGAGCAAAGTAAAAGAAAACTAAGAAAGAAAACAATCAACCAGAAAAGTAGAAGACTAAAAGACTGCATTTTCCCTTGCCTTCTCCCGTTTTACTGCTTCAATAATTGAGATACCAAAATATGGAGACAAGTCAGACATAGGCCAAGCACTGTAACAAGTATAAAGGGGACTGGCAGGACATGAAAAACTGTTACAGTTAAGAACATTGGTTTCTGAAGTAGCCTAATTGACTCCAATATTAGTTACATTTACTTCATCTGTAGGCACAAATACTTCAAAACTTTGATCCATCCAGAGGACACTTTATCCAAGCATTGGCAATTTAAGTAACAGCCACAAAGATGTGGTAGAGTTGAAACATATAGTAACTACACGTGGGGATACTTGTCCAATGAGGCTTCAACCATAATTTGCGACTTCAAGTCTCTTTAAGCTGCACAAATCTTATAGTGAAGTAAGTTAAAACACAACTAAGCCAGTTCATCGAGTAAATTGGATTTGTATCAGGTTGTTATCCCCTTCACTTTCCCACTTCAACCCACCAAACTGATGGAATCAGAATGAAAACTCCCACAACATTTCAACTTGAGCTACAAACAGCCATGTCTCGTTTCATCTATAATGTATGCCCTCACTTCCTCGTGTAAATATCTGAATTTTTAGGAAAATAAAGAATTACAGAAACAATCTCGATTCTCAACACATCTTTTCAGCTATCTCTCTCATTTTTTAATCAGCTTTCTCTTTTGCTCATTATAGAAGTCTATCCTTCTTTGCATCAGAGATCATTAATTAAGTTTCGCATATTATTGTAACCTTCCTGTGAATGTGTGATGCCCAAAGAATATTATGAGTAATTCCTTTTCCTTCTAATTCTCTGCAAGAAACTGTGCAGGAACTCTGTTGAGTATCACAAGCTGTGTCTTCAATCAAGCGTTCAGATTCCATCCTGCTTAGAATAGCTCCCTATTCATCATTGACAACCACCTTCATATCAAGAAAAAGCCTCAACCACCAGTATATCACTTATACCTGAAAATGATGCTGCATCACTTGCCTAGGCACATATAATTGCAGCCTATTGAATAATAGCAATAAACCTTGTTGTCGAGATAGAGAATACATACACAGAAAGAACCTAAACATTCACGGCCAAAGTCAAAGCCCAAGCCTGTGTAAACATGAAAGATTCTATTGTATGGAACCTTTTCTTAAGAAATTGAAAGATGCCAGCCAGCACTCCAGATATGTTTTTTCTTGAGTTGCCAGTTGCCACAATAATGAAATTAATATTAAAATATTAATTTTTCATGACAAAATTCATAACAGACAATTAACAATCTTTTTTTACTAATCATGAAAACTTGCATTTGAGCAAAAACATGACGAGCCAAACAACTCATATAGCTGAAAACTGTGTAACAAAAAGGATAATGCAACTAACTAGATTTTCCAGTGTGATTAATTCATGTGGATCGTCTCCTAGAAAGAATTGATAAAAACTTTACAATACATACCGGGTAAACTTGTCAAACTTAATAACAGTCAGGGAATTTCAGAACTCAACAGAATCATCGAGTCCTGAAATCCCTCAAGGAAATGATCTAGGTGAAAGCTTAAATACTCTCAAGCAACATAAAAAATCCAACAAATAAACCATTCATCTTCAACGGAGGGGAAAAAGTGTTTTTTTTTTCCTAAAAATAAAGAAGGAGAACGCGCAAATCGACACAACCTTAAAACCCAAAAAAAAAGAAAAAAGAATCCCAGAAAAAAAATCTAATCCATGTAAAAGAAGCACCCATAAGCCCAGAACAAACAAAACTAAGGGTGTGCGAAAAACCCTAAAATCTTTCAGTATATCAAAGACCCACGTAAAGTTAAGAACAGTTTACGCGTTTACAAGACACGCACAACAAATCTTGAAATTAGACGAGCCAAAAATAAAAAAAGGTATACCACAAATCTTGATGGGTGCTTCGAGTTCGAGAAGATTAGGCTGATTAATAAAGATTTCACGAGACGCAACACAAAGCTGCTTAATCTCCGATTCCGTGAGCTGCACTAGTTTCCCTGGCTTTGAGGATCGGACTTCAATCAGTTTCTCAATTATCCTGTCCAATACTACCGGGTCCATTAGCTCCCTGCCGCCCACTACTACTACTACCCCCTCTCCTTTTCTTTCTTTCGGGTTTGTTTCACACGCCCACACACATGAGTGTGTGTATTTTGATTTTGTGTGAGAGGAGAGAAGGAGGAGTTTTTGTCTTGGTTCGTGGGTCTGCGCTGTTCTTGAAGTCTCAACCTTTTCTTTGGGTCTTTGTTTTGTTGAGGTTTTTGATGGTATTAGTGGTCCAGTTTATCTGGTCAAGTTGGGGACTCTGCACTGCACATATATCTAATTCCATTTTTATTTGGCTGAGATGAGATGAGAAAGAAAAGGATTGCATAAATCTGTGTGTTGACTTGGAAAATTACTACTCATTCTTCAAATGTTTAAAGATGATTTTATCTTTACCTCAACTTATGTTAAATGAAAGAATAATTACACCTAGTTTCTTATATAATTACACAAAAATTTATTATAATTTTAAAAAATATTTTTATTATTTCTAACATTTATTTTAATAAATAGATCCCTTAATTCATTTTAAATTCATTGATTTTATTAACATTAGCAAAAAGATTAAATAAAACTCTATATTTAACTATGATTAACTTATTACAAATCAAATAAATATTTTTCTTACAAAAATAGCTTTACCAAAATAAAGTATACCTCATCACACGCTAATTGCATAAGAGCAATTTGGCAAAAGAAATTATTTGAGCTAAATCAATGAATTGTAACTAACCAATTGGTCTATTTATTAAAGATAAATAAACATCAAAAGTATTAGATGTAACTTTTTAAACTATAAAAAATTTATGTGTAATTACACCAACATCATGATAGTGTGATTTTTCCTAAATTGATTTAAATACATGAAATATACTCAATCTTATTTATTTTTATAGATACGTAGTTTAAATTGAGAATTCCATATTTTTAAAAATGGATAAATTTAAATTTGTTGTAATTTATATCATTGTTGTTTTGTTATACATACATGCAATAATTGTTCAAAACGTCTAATATCATGAAATTTCAAAGTCACCAACTGATTAAATAGACCTTATCAACAATTATTGCAACTTTTAAAAAAGAAAAGGTTATAAAAAATCCCTAGTAGAAACAAATGGGTAATTCCGAGTCTTAATAATAGATTGAAATAATTTGCACCTCATCCTATCCCTTACGTTAACGTTAGATTTTTTTGTGGGAAGATCAATTATTGTACCAATTGTACAACACGTTGACCAAACGAGTGAAGGGACCCACCACATTTCTCCATCTTTCTCTTTTCACTATGTACAATTTAATAAAACTTTAGGACACGGACAGTATTTAAATTCGACTATTGCTAAACTAAAATGTAACTGGTAATGTATAATTATTAATAATAGTTAAATTCAGACATGGTTTGAGTTGGAGATAGTACATGACATCTGTAATAAAAAATTAAAATATATGAAGGGCCTTACGTTGGGCTCTTTTTCTTTCTCCCAAATTCTACTCTATCTATGCATTAAACAATTCAACTTCTGAAGCAGAATCTGAAGCCTTCAACCGACCAAGAAGCTTTGACCATAGAAAAGCGAACAAGTCGGCGTCGCCTTTGCAACAAAGTGGGGCTACTTTTCATGGGTGGATGCACTGCCAGTTTGATTAATTTAGATCATTTTTCAGCTTTAAGTCAATGTATGTGATTTCTAAAAACCTTAGCTTTAATTTAATTTAATTATCATCATAATCGTATTTTTATTGTCTTTTATATAGAGTCAATTACCAGTGCGATTCAATAAATTTTAAAGTTCATATATTTTTACTCCCAAAATACATACTTTTAAGTCACAAATAAAAGTATATAAATCAAATAAATAATATATTGATTATATGAGTCTCTATCAATTTTTTATTAAAAAATAAAATCATATATTATAAAATATAAGTATCAATTATTGACTATTTTATGAGGTTCCGACCTATATATTACCTATTAATTTTTAGATTAAAATAATTAATATTTTTAATTTTATTGTGAATTGGATAACCCCAAGAATTTGGGCTCTTATGTAATGCCCAATATTAGGCTTGGACAACCCGATGTACAAATATTAATCCGTGAGCCCAGCTTAGCAAGAGCAATGGCCAACGAAGCCCATAATCATATGAGAAATCACGGATGGCTGCCACTTGTAGGGATTGGGTAAAGATGGCAATTGAACCCGTAGGGTCCCCCGACGGGGTGAGTTTGATACTCATATTATCAGTTTCGAGGCAGGTTAAGAATTTTGTATCGAGTGAATGTTCGGCCTAATTTGATTTAGGTGTTTTTAAAATATTTTGAAACAATATTTGTATTTTAATTGAAAATTCGGTCCAAACCAATATTTAAAAAAAAATTGTGTCTTTTTGGCTCATTGGATGATTAAATCGAATCGAAAAATTGATTTGGTTATATATTTTAATTTTATTAATTATATTAAAATATATATATAATATTATATATTATATATTTTTCTTTTAAGTCATTGAGTCATAAGGTCAATGTATTGAAATAAGAACTCTCTCTCTCTCTCTCTCGCGCGCGGCACTGGCAGTGAGAAAAATTTGCAGAAGTCTCCATCTTCATTCTTCACGTCCACGAATCCTTCGGCACGCGGCACACCTTCGCTCCGACTCCACCATTGATAGGTGATTTTTCTTCTTTGTAAATTTCTGTTGCAGTTTGTAGAAGAAATTTGATGAGCAAGTTTTGCTTTCAAATTGTTTGATGAAATGTCTGATTAAATTTTTGTTGACTTTGTTTGGTTGTGCGTGGGCTTTGGTATCAGTGTTGTTGTGGGAATGAGAAATGATGTATTGTTATATGAATTGGAGATGAACTGATGAAGCTTGGAGATGGACTCAGTTTCTTCTTTTTTTTTTTTTTAATATATATCGGTTTCTTCGGTTAAAAAACCGAAATAGAACTTGTTACAACCGAAACCTAATAGAAGCTTCTCGGTTCGGTTTCGGTTTCTGAAATCGGGGAACCGAATTGTTCCGCTCAACAGCCCTACCAAGAACATGATGGTAATGTGGAAGTAATTCAAATGCTCTAGAGTGCTAGCAGATCAGAGTGTCTGTACTCGGATTAGTTCTCTTGTTTGTTTAGAAATACAAATTCAATCTTTTTTCCTTCAACCATTATCACATCTTAAAGTTCAGCAATTTTTAACTATTTGCTGTAGAACTGAGCGTCTTCTTGAAGTAAGGATCTTCTTTTTGTACCAAGGGCCAAGTAATTCCTAAATCTCGATATGACGGAAGAAGACATAAATAGGTGCCAGATTCAGGAATGGTACCCGAACTTCAAATCCTGCTCCATAAAAACAATAATTCATGAGCTTCCAGAGTCCTTTGTCCAATACCTGCTCGATGATTCTGGCCCATTCCTCCTCCCTCTTTCAATTACAAATGATGATGCTCTGCCAAACAGAGTCCATAAACCGGAAGAGCAAGAAGATTTTGTCACACTTGAGGGATCCGGAGATGAAGCCGAGGAACCCGTACCACCCCCGTCTTTTCCGGAATTTGAAATGGAAATTAAAGCATCCATTGGATCCCTCGGGGGAGCTGTCTTTCCTAAGCTTAACTGGAGTGCACCTAAAGATTCCGCTTGGATCAGTTCAACTGGGAATCTCAAATGTACCAATTTCTCAGAGATTGCCCTTCTGCTACGGTCGTCTGACTCAGTTGTCCATGATCTTTGCCATGCATATGATTCATGCACAGATAAGACTGCATCAAGGCCATCAAGTTTCTTCCTTGCACTCCGCAAATGGTACCCTTCTCTAAAACCTGAGATGGAATTTCGTTGCTTTGTACGCCATAAACTCCTTGTCGGGATTTGTCAACGGGAGGTAACTAACTTTTATCCTGCTCTTCTTGAGAAGAAAGATGATTTGGAAATGATGATCGAGGAATTTTTCATGGAGAAGGTGAAGGGGAATTTTGGATCTGAGAGTTACACATTTGATGTGTATGTCACAAAAGATAGACGAGTTAAGCTTTTGGATTTCAACCCTTGGGGTGCATCTACTCTACCCCTGATGTTTACATGGGATGAATTGGAAGAGAAGTTGAGAGAAGAAGGCAATGAGTTGGAATTTAGGATTGTGGAGGGCCGCTGTGGAATTCGTCCGGGTTTAAAAACTGCAGTTCCTTATGATTATTTGGATACAAGTCAAGGAAGTGGCTGGGATCAGTTCCTAAGAAATGCTGATGAGGAATTGAGGCGGCAAACATCATCTACTGAAGCAGGAGCTTGAGCATATGCTTCCCCAGAATGGTTTAACTCGTACTCATTCAATGAATTTCTTCTTCAGTTTCTTATTTCATCGAATTCAGCAGCTAGCAGAAGCAAATAGTTGGAATATTGAATTTGTTAGGTTACTTTTCAAGAATCCACATGTTTAAGATGGCAGTAGATCACAGATATGCTGATTCCTCGTGCTTGGGCGGCAAGTACAAAATATGGGTAGATAGTGGTAAGAAGATGCGCAAGAACAACTCTTGCCACTATCTAAGCTCCACATGGCTTATGAATTAGCTGAATCTAAGATCAGAGTAGAGGTCAATACAGAATGTCATAACTCACACGCTCGGAAAATAATGATTAGCTTTAATGTTTCTTATTACGGATGCAGTGTTTCTGTTATCATGAGAAGGCAGGAACTCAAATCTTGATACCCTTTGCAGGTATTTTAGTAATTTATTTGGTATTGCAACTGTCGATATGTAATTTTCAGAAAACCTGAATTCTTCGTCAATTATTTAAAATACTGTATCATGTAAAAAGTACTGGCAACTTATTATTGTAGAAGTGGAACCAAACAAGTATTGATCACATTTCTATTGCTGCATAATTCCATTTTCTATTATTTGTTCATTAATTTTCTGGTGAGCATCATAGTACTCCAAGAGAAATAATATTCCACTCCAAAAAGCAGCTGCAGCCCCCACATTTGCTCATTGCAAAGAGATAAGGTTGAGTGTACCCATCTTGCTTTCATCTTTCTTCTTTGTTTCATCATCATCATCATCATCATCATATATAAAACAATCATATCCCGTCGGATCTAAAATCTTTTTCTGGCCTGTTACATTTTTGAAAGATGCACCAATTGATAAAGACCCCGCTATTATAGATCATATAATAATAACAATTTACATTTTAGTAACATGTAATTCTTTGGGATTTATACTTTCCATTTTGTTATTAATATAATATAGACAATGCTGACTTTCGAGGATATCAAGGGACAACATTCTCCTAGGAAGAACTATATATTATATTAATTTGGTTCCACAATAATCATGATCTATACTAATATATATATATATATATATATATATATATATATATTGGCCTTCATGTTCATAAATGGTTGTTAATGAACCGCTGCACTGATTTTTTATGAAATAAAAAATGCTTTTTGATAAGATAATTAATTTATTTAATTTTTAAAATTTTATATTAATTGATAAATTAGTTTTTTTTTCTTTCTTTTTTAATGTAATTATCGATTTATATTTTACTCTTATTTTAATATATGTTAAAGCGTGACAATTTATCTATTATATGCAAATTAGGAATGATGTACAACGATGATTTATAATAAAAAAGAAAATTGAGTCTCCATATGTTCTTCAGATGAATCAACCGCAAAATTTCTATTATATTGTATTTTATTTATATATTATCATATACATAAAATATTTTAAATATACATGTATAAGAAGACTTACCCATAAAATGGGAAAAAAACTGATTGTATTAACCCAAATAGAATTTCCCACCGTTACATTGTTCAATATACGGTGTGATTTCAAGGTTCAATCTACACTTAATTGCACACGGGCATGATTTATTTTCAACTATTCTAAACAATTTATACAATATGATTAAAGCCATAAGATTTTTTTGAGTTTCCATGATAATAATTTTATAATTTTACTGATAATTATTGTCTGTAAAATTGGCAGTATGCATATATAGATATATATAATTAGTGAAATATAATAATTGTAAGAAGTAGATATAAGTTTGGTGCAGGAATATCTCTGGCCCTATCCCCTGTTAAAGGGGCGGTGAAGTTTATCAACACAAGAAGCGGGACAACGGGCAAATTCCGGGAATTCAGGAAAGAGACTGAATTAAATATATAAATATAGAAATTAAAACTAATAATTAAAAAAGAACATGCTGCGATGTTTCTAAAATTCTTTCAAAAGATGAATACCACAACTTGAAGTTTAAAATAATTATTGCGTGTTGAACCATCCGCCTTATTTCAATCAAATATTCTCTTCAAAGATTCTGCACACAAAATTAATATAAATAGAAAACAAATCTATGGTATTATTATTATTATTTTTTACAATAATTGATAAACACTATAATCTGAACTCAAAAAGATGTCATCACATGTTGAATTTATATATCTCTTTTCATTATTCTCAAATCAAATATTCTTTTGATCTAAAAATCCACCCATGTAGATATATTGAAACGAAATACAAATATATTTTTAAAAAATCATCTAATGAAAATTCTAGACGTGGCCAAATATGGTCCTGCAACTCTCGAAAAGTCAATAACATTGAAGGAATTATATATATATATATATATATATATATATATAAAAGTTGAAGAAACTATGACAAATTGAATCTATTTAAGTATGTTTTTCAAATCAAATATTCCATTTCATATTCCCGAAAAAGAAGAAAATTATTACATGTTGGGAATTAATGTGCAATGAGAGGAATGTGACAATGAAGTCAACTGTTTGAACAAGATATATATATACTAGAAAGGTGGGACCCAGCAAGGCGAGGTAAATTATGCCCATAAAAATTTATCATATCTTAGCGAATAGTTATAATAGAATAATATAAATAATATGAGAGCTCAGAAGAATGTGTTGTTGTAAAATATCAATTTATATATAGGCAAAAGCTATGTCAAAAATTGCGTTTCTTTCACGTGAGTTTGATGTTGAAGCCAACTTAGCAATTTCAAATTAAGGTGAAAAAATGTCTAATGAAGCACATTCCACTAAAACAAAAACCTAAATATTATTTTCTACTTGAACATTCAACATGTACCAAATCAACCCTCTAACCTCCCACCATAAATCACTTTTGGAGTGTATTGGTGTGGACAATAGGGCTCTTATATTTATATATGACATACGTATCCGAATATATATGGCTGCCGTATGGAAGGTGTGGGGGTGGGGGTGCCCACACACTCAATATAGTCATGCATAGATAAAATGGATAAGGTTCTTCCCTCCCTATGTCCAGACATATGCATGCATGTAGGTCAAACAATGAAAATGACTTGTTGCTTTTTATATATATATTTATATCCCCATACAATTTTAAATTATATGATTTTATACATGGTTTTCAAATGTACAAGATTTCGATGAATGATCTCTTGACCTAACGAGTAATGTTGAGATTTTATAATTTGAAATTATAGGTTCGAGTTTCACAAATGTGTGGGTATCTTATTTATATGTAAGTTATTGTAATTTTACAATAAATGTATTACTCAATTATTCAATTAATAATGTAATTAATGCTTTTATTCTAAAAAAGAAAGTATTTTTATAATCACGTGTATTTATGGCATCCGCCCTAAACGACAGTTTAACTGCAGGAATATATGCTGCATTTTGCAGATAAACAAATTCAACTTGCACTATATATATATATATATATGTGTGTGTGTGTGTGTATGTGTGTGTCGGAGCCCACCATGGAATCTACCTCCAGAGATAGTTTAATTTGCCTACACCTTTAGGCAGGAGCAGGACCAAACTCCAAAAGAATATTACACTTACACCATTTCATCATTTTAATACCAAACCTCATTTTATTTTATTTTATTTTTGGATAATTCGATTCTAAAGAACCCAATCCATTCAAGATTGTTGAATGCGATGGTCCACTCTATAACACACCAACTTTTGAAATGCTCATTTTTTCTATAATGTCGAATACCTTAACACGTTTGGACGCAATATTGATATAATTCTAATACATTTAAAATTATATATATTTGTGTTTGAATTATATTATATTTAAAATTTTATTATATAGCATCAAATATGTATCCGTGTTGGTGTCCGTGCATTATAAATTCATCAAAAAAATAATTAATGAGAGGACTTAAAGGGTCAAAGATGGTGAGAAAATGAGGGTTAAAGGAGGTGGGAGGGACCGATGGACATGGGCTAATCCCATATCTTGTCAAAAGCTTTTGTTTTGCCTATAAATATGAGCAGAAGCCCCTCTCATTTTCACCACACCCAAAACTTCACGTGCCCTCTCACTCTCCTACACACACACACGCACGCACTTCTTAGGATTAAAACTTCAATATTTATCATATATTATCTTCCTTCTCATCTCTCCAACCTTATCCATTTTTCTTATTATTATTTCACTACAAATCAAACTCCAAACAATTCTTCCATCTTTTCGTAATTAGAGGAAATTAATGGAGAAAGCAAAGACAGTGGTAGGAGGATCATCTTCATCTTCATCTTCATCAACATCATCGTCTTTTACTACGGATCTGTTTGGTCCGAAAGAGTCGTCCTCAAAGTCTTCGTCCTCGTCCACAGCTTTCTTTGGATCAATCTTTGGTCCACCAACCTCCATGGTATATATATATATATATATATATTCTTCCTCAGTTCTCGTCACTTCAATTCTTTTTTATTATATATATTTATCAAATTCTTGAAAATATATATATTATTGCTGAAACTTGAGAGTTGGGGAAGCTGGAATTCTGTTTTAATTAAGTTGTTTAAATACTTTTTAATTAATTATATTATAAACATAATGAAGGAGAATTAATGATGAAGGATATCTGATGATACTTCAAATCCCATACAGCTGGGACACCCAAAATCTTATTTTACAGATTTAATTTTCATGTCCCACATAAAGATGGCAACAATGTTGAGTTTTGTTTTTGTTAATTTGAATGATACTTCTAACATTTATTCAATTCTCAAACTTCAGTTTAATTATTACTATTATTATTTTCTTTTGGAACTTTCGTTTGAGATATTTTGGTTTAAGCGGAAGTGGAGCATATTCCTCGTAAGTCATAGTAGGGCACACAGACATGTATTGTATATAGGACATCATCATTAACCATGCAACTGTGTCTTTCTATATTATACTATGGTTGACTTTATTCTCAATAGACAAAATTACAACTTACTCCTCTAATTATAGATAAGTAGTAATTTTTATCATGTAATTTATTAATCTATAATTACAGGACCAAAAATACTAACGATCCGTAATTATAGAATCAAGAATATAATTTTGCCTTCTCAATAGTTTTTGAAATATGTATTTCACACATCATGATTGATATAAAAAAATAAAAAAAATGTTTTCATACATTAATGTCCTAATTAATTGTTTCATGTTATATTTATAGTTCTTGAAATTTGTATCAACGTTTGCTGGTAATTAAAATCAAAGTCACACCCAAAATTATCAAAACCCTTTTTTTAAGCAAGAAAAGTACTATTTTCCTCTAGCAACATTTGATGTATTAATTCCTTTCTTTTTTTGGGTTGATAAGGTGAGTGGAAGAGACACCTCTGCCCCAGATTTTGGACACAACTATGGCAATGCCAAAAATGGAACAGGTTTGCCGCAACATTTACTAGACATGAAATTATTTTTGTTTCCTTCGTCCGTTTTCTCTTTAACTTAGAGAAATATGGGAAATAATATTGTTTTTGTCTCATAAATTAGGCTCGTTTTATTTTTAGTCACATTCATTACGTAATTAGCACTTTTAGTTCTATAATTTATAAAAATTAGCATTTTGGGTCCTCATTCATTTTTTTTATCTACAATTTAACGATGTAATCTACGTGCATAGATAGTGATGGTTAAGTATTTTTGGCTGGAAAAAAAATTGATTTGTTTTCCAGCTTGCATCATTTTTGGGAAAGAAAATATAACTACATTTGAGGGGGAAAAATAAATCTCGAGGAAAGTTATGGTAAAAAACATCTCACAAAAATTGAATCTTATCCTTCTCATATTTCTATAAGTTAAAGTCACGTAGAAACAATACATAGAATCATGTCTTCCACAAATGAATCAAGTAGAGCAAATGAAGCACTCATATGCTATTATTGAAAAAATGACCAATTTTTCCTACAACCAAAAATATTTAGCGATAACATTCTAGGCACGTGACCTACATTATTAAATTGTAGATGAAAAAGTGCATGATGATCAAAAGTGCTAATTTTGTTAAATTATGGAATTAAAAATGTTAATTTTGTAATAAATGAAACAAAAAATGACATGAACCTAACTTATGGGACAGAAAAAAATACTATTTCTCTAAAGAAATATATATAATTGTTTTCACAATAATAATTATCCACTACACATTATATTCGGTTTAAATTTTATTAAAATCATATATCTGATGTGCGGATCAAGATTTTGACCTACGTTTTTTCTTTTCTTTTTTTTAATATATCAGATTATGGAACTCAGAAAGTCATTAATCCGATGAAAAAAGACAAGAATCCCGAGTACGAGAATGGAAGAGTTGAACCCTGTTATTACAACTCATCCATCTACTATGGTGGCCAAGACGTTTATTCTCCCACAACTCCGAATATTACTCCTCCACATAATAATGTAAGCTAGTGTCCTACGTGAAGTTTACTTTCCAAATCACTCATTTATTTTTTTTATTTAATTTTTTTTCTTAAGAGTAATAGCAGATAATAAATAGATATATATGATGCTAAAATATTTATCATATATAAGATAGAAAATGCTTAATATTACAAAACTTGATCGATCTTTTTGTTATTTTGACTCAGACGCAAGAATCTTGACTACAGTCGAGAATTAAATATCGTGCACTCGACCACTTGATTTATTTCATTATAGAAATTAAACTAAATATCATCATTACCAAATTTAATTTGGTGGAATATAATTAATTTGAATAGTTCAAGAAAGACGGAGGAGAGGATACGAATGAGAGCAATTGTAGCTGTGCATCAAGAGGAAATTGGTGGCAAGGTATTACTCTTTTTTCTTTCAATTTTTACCTTATAATATTTTTAAAAAAATATTATTTTCATGTTATAAAGTTCAAATAAATGTTGGATGCAGGATCACTGTATTACTAAAGGAGCAGCAGTGCACTGCAGAATTAATGATGATTTAAAGTAAATCATAGCTTGTAGCAGCTGATCATTGTAACATTTCAGTTCCCATTTTAGAGGAACTTTTAGTGTTCTAAACTTTCTTTTTTTTTTTTTTTCCCCTCGGGTTTTATTAATAATATTGGTGATCCATCTTCTCAATATATATGTACTATGTCGTGTGAAATATTGGAAATGGACATTATATATATACGGGTATTTGTGTGCTTACATCCTCAATATTAAATACGTCTTTAATTCCCTAATTTTCTCGTTTTATCTTTGATTATTAATGCTTACGTGTAAATTGTAATGAAGCAAAGGAAGATAGATAAAAGAGATGGATTTCTTTTTAATTTATGGGCTTATTATAATTACATTATTAGTAGGCAGCCGGTGAAGTAGCCCGCAGGGAACACACATACAACTGAAGCAAAAGTAGACATCTTCATTCTTGCAACCTGGATTGCCATCTTCTGATCACACTCCTCCTTTCAAGTTCAAGGCAATGTGTAAGCTGCAAAACAACCCAAAAATTATTCAAAATCGATGAGAATAGACACAAAACTTCCCACAATTTCATCAATTTGAATTTTCTACTTTAAATAATATTGCATTTTTTATTTCATTTAATATGTAATTAAACGTCACGTAAATATAAAAAATATTGAGATCATGTATTTTACTTTTAAAAAAATTATAAAAATAATGGATTAAAAGATGTAACAAGATTTAAAATATAAAATCCAATCCACTCCACGATGTACCCTTAAAGTTAGTAGTAAAGAATCAAAACCAAAAAACGCCACTCTATTTGAAGTTATATATATATATATATGTATTTTTCTAACTTTGGAAGAAGAGAAAAATAGAAACGTACGTCCACACTTGTAGCCGACGGGCCTGTCAGCAAAGTTGCATCGCTTGGGAATAGTCAAGGCAATCTCGGGCTTGACGCCGGAGCTCTTAGCCACATCAGATAGCATGACAGCGCAGAGGCATTTAGGATTCTGTCCGATTCTCTTCACCTGAGCGCAGCAGCTGCTGGAAACGGAGGCATTGGGGTCTTGCGCAGCCTCCGCACACGGGATCAGCTTCATGGCCTCCATATCGGGAGTGGATCGGGGGCACTCGCCGGCCGCGTATGCGTAGTTGAAGCTGGAAATTGCCAGGAGTCCAAGAATGAAAAAGCACTTCATTGTCGTTATTAATGTGTATATTCTGTTTCTTCAAATACTTGTACTTGTTGTGCATGAAACCAGTGCAATGGGGTGGTGTTTATATAGTGGTGATTGGGAAGTGGGGGTGTGAGTGGGGATGAGTGGAAATCCAGCATCTGATTGTAGTGGGCTGAGCACAAACAGGGGATGTGAGTTTGTAGTGCAGCATTAGCGATATTAAAACTAGGCTTTCTTGGTTATGTGGCGCCGTATGGTGGGAATTGTGGTGATTAGTACAATTATTACTTTTACTTTTTGTTTTAGTCTAGAAACTCCCTTCACCTACTCTCCTTATATATCATCTATCCCTTTTGATGAATCGAAACAAGTGTGATATACTTAAAATATATTTGATTATTTTTTTTAATTATATACTTATTACACTACAAGTGTTGTTATATACACATTGTTGTGAAGTTTGGTAATTAAAATCTAGCTAAGAAATGTTGATGGGATATACATTGATGTTCAATTACTCAATATTGAAATTTCAAGACTTTATTCTTACGAAACATTTGGTTTGAGTTCTGATAAATATATAAGTATTTAATTAATCATATATTATGTTGATATATGAATGTTATAATTATTTCATGATCTGTTGAATCAATTGTTTATATCATAATTTAATGGTGTAAATAAGTAATCATTTAAGTTTCAAAAAATGAGAAGAAGAAGAAAGTGAACCAATGGAATTATTAATCTGCATCAATGATTTATTTGGATTTTCCTTGACTTACAGAGTTTATATACAGTAAAGCTACTAATTGAATCAAAATATTTATTTTTATCTGTGAAACTAAAGAATTCTGATACTATATATTCTTGTTATTGAACTCCTTTTAGAATGGTTTTGTAGATATTTTTATTAGTGTAGGAGAGAAAGACGAGAATCATCGTGTATTAAATGAGTAAAAAACGGGTATTTGAAAACGCGCCAGGTAGGGGTCGAACCTACGACTTTCTGCTTAGGAAACAGACGCTCTATCCACTGAGCTACAGGCGCCTTGTTGTCTCGTCAGCTTCCAATATTGGTGCAGTACAAAGCCCAATGTTTTTTCCAATCATTGCTCCGATTTTAATATATTGATCAAGCAAGAGAAGCATTGAGGTTGCATTTGGATTGAAATATGATTTCAAATTTTTTGAATTTGATTGAAAAATTGGATAAGCTTACATTTAAAAATTTTCAAATTATTTAATTTTAAATTATATTTTTGTTGAATATTAAATTTATTCAAATATAATCATTTAAAAATTCTTTCTTCAAATCCTTTCATCAAGCCAAAATTAATAATTGATGCTTGGACTTGGAGCTAACTCTATGGAGAAGTAACGTCATTGTGGTCGTGGTCGTGGTCGTGATCGTGGTCCTCCTTACATATACATAGTGTCCATAATATATTTACTTAAATATTTGATTTGTTATTCATAGAGGCTAAGATACCATAAATTTGACTTGGACAGAAAACTGCATCTTTTCTGGAATTTAATTAATATTCATACCTTAGGTCTGGTAACCAAAACACAAGCATAAGATGCTTCTCTGTATTTGGGATTTTTGTTATCTACACACTAAACCGGGCATTTGGTCTAGTGGTATGATTCTCGCTTAGGGTGCGAGAGGTCCCGAGTTCAATTCTCGGAATGCCCCTTGATTTTTATTATTTTCCTGATTAATCCCTTTTACACCTCTTTTTGTTTTAATTTGTTCTACTCATACTGTCGCATTCAAAAAGAATACTGGGCTCATTGCTCATTCAAGTACATGATTCCACCACCACTTGAAGATGATCAAGATAATATAAAGGTCAAGAGTTAATAAATCAATGAACATGTGATCAGTTGGATATACCTCTTCTTCTGTGATAATGCTTCTATAAGAAACTAACATCAGTTTTCGTATTTCGCCCCCTTCTCCAACTAAGTACATCAAACTCAGCTATCAAAGCCAAGAAAACTACCGGTCTATCTTTTGTGGCCTAGACTCACTACAAATGGAAGACGATTCCTTCCCTTCCATGCTCTGATGAGACATCGTCCCTTCAGTTGTTCTGTTTGAAATGGAACCGGGGCCTTCGATAATATAGCCACAATTCTTGACCTTTGCATCACCACCAAGATAATTTGTGAGGACTCTTTTGACTCCTAAGCCACGACGTGCAGGCTTGTTGCAATTGCCACTCAGAAACGGCGTCTTTTCCCCTCGTGCAGGGCTCACCAGATGAGCCGGGGAGAAGTTGGGTGTTGTATACGCTGTTCGGTAGGGGGTGCCTGAGACGGGCACTGAGTATGGAACCGGGAACTTCTTGTCTGAAAGGAAACTTACTGTCGATGCAGATGTCAGTTTATCAGACTGCTTGGTTATGTTGTCCACATATAGTAGATCCTCTATACGCGCCACAATGTTGAATGCCAAACTCTCCAAGACTCTTGAGTAGCTCTCCAGAATAGACTTCCCCACATCCTGAAGCAATTCAGACGATGGGCTATGAGAAAATATATTTAGCAGAACAAAATAAGCTGTATAAATACATTATCCAGATAATTACACAGACAAGCTTGATGCTCATCTTTATGCATATTATGAAAAGAAACTGGCAATTCTGAAAAATAACATCAAACCCATAAGTTATGTTTACATTTCATATTCCCCCTGGCCATCCAACCTTCAGCAAGATTCGTAATATAATACATGACCCTGACAGGTGTAGTTGTGTTATTTTTAACTTCCAAGGGTTTTTTTTTAATGTACGCAGACCTCAACAGGTATTTATGCAGTCATTCTTAAACTATACTAATAGATATATACCTTGTTGTACTGTATTTTGCTGGCATCCAAAGTAGTCTGTGTGAGGCACGGGAAACGTTGTTTCAAAGATAGCAGGAGGTTTTCAGCTCTTTCAGCAAGCAATTCCCTCTTGTCACCATATATCATGAGATCCCTGACAATCTCCCATGACGATTTGGCAGCACAATGGTTTGGTTGAGATGGGGGCTTGGGATGTTGTCGTTTACGCCACACGTAGATTGCTGCCTCCACCCGGTTTGCTATCTCAAGAGCAGCATGTTCAGAAGACAGATCGAGGCAATCAAGCAAGCACTCCGAGGAGAAATGTTCTGAAGTGATGTAACGGTAGATAACATCCCCAAGACAGGCTCTCCCATTCTAATTTTGAAACACTTAGTGTCAACATATAGATAGATATGCAGTGAGAAAGCAGCTAACACACTTGCAAGTGAAGAAGTCTAGTCTTCTAGAAATTCCAATTTGCTATCCCACAAAAGTGAATTTAGTAGTATTTACTACCTAATTGAATGTTTTACAAATTTTTCATCTTTACAATGATTTCTGCATATTATGATAATCAGCATATTTCTTCAAGAAAACATGAAATTTACCATATAACGAAAGCATATCTGCATCAACAATTTGAATCCAACCTACAGTCCAATGGAACTTTTTGAAGCATTCCATAGCATCATATCAGTATAACATTGTAGCAAATTTGCAAGTTTAAAAATAGGTGAAATCAGCAGCATCGCGCAATTCTATTTGATAATCTATCAGAATCTTTCTTCAATTGTTTGGTATTAAAAGCCTAACTTAGATGATATCATACCTTCGGAAGAGTTTCCAAGTATGATTCTGGAACTTCCATCTCAGATAAAGCAATGCTGTTAATGGCCGTAGCAGCTTTAAGAATCTGACTTGCGGATTCACGCTTGTGATTTAATTGCCTTCTCGTGGCCTCAGGAAGACCACCAGGAGGAACACGTGGCACAGGCAGCCACCATTTCTCCTCCTGCCGTTGGATAGATTTCTGGAAAGAGACGGATCCATCAGCTTCTGGTGCTACTATACCTTGATCGACATACCAAAATTCGGTATTGGTAAATCCATCCAGTATTTCCTGCGAATTGGAAGAATGGCATATAAGTTTCAAATTCGTAGCAGAAATAAACAGCCGAAAAATAAATCTTACAAGTAGCATATTATCAAGTTTGCGAAGAGCAGGCAGATTAATAGCTAGATCCGATCTTGTTCGAGAAGTCATCACCTGAAAAGGTAGGAAGCGTAAGTAATGTAATAGCAGAAAATTGCCTATAACTGAAATTCACAGATTTCCATAAGAATTTGAGTTTCACTACAACAAAATACTAGACGAAACAACATATGGCTATTATGATTTCCTCAAAAAGTGCAGACGACGAAAAGCTCTCGTAAGATTGTCAAGTAACTGATTCCAGAAGAAAAGGAGCTGCATTTAAGCTGAACAACTGAACTCAGGAAATTTCAAGCAAAAACTTAGATTGCATCCTTTGAGGATAAGGAAGTATGCATGAACCTGAAACTTATATAAAACTTCAACAGCAAATGCTCTTAAAAGCAGAGCGGAAATTACCTCAAGTCTACTTCCATCAGAAAATGTTTGCCAAGAAGGCGTCAGTTCAACAATATGATCACTCACAGAAAGAAGCCATTCCATCTCTCTTTTCCACATGGATTTCTTTTCAGATGGCAATGGTTCCAATCTCCACAGTTGGCCAAACACAGTAGCTACATGTAAAGGCTGCACTCAGTCATTAACACAGCATAGAGCACTTTAATGTCTAAAAAACCAAGAGGAATTTTAAGTCTTTTACCACATAGGTTGGTGATGGCATTTGAAATGGTCAATGCAGGGCAAACTCCTTTACCACTTCCAGACATATCTTCACCAAGCAATAACTTTGCAAACCGCTCTTTCATCATCTGAATTTCTATGAGAATTCAAACAGCTGCGCTAGTCAGAAGAGTGCAACTTGAAGGCAAAAGAAGTAGTAGTCATTTGATAACTTGTGGTGTGGTATAACTAAATACCATAATCTTTAAAGGACCATTTTGCCCCTACTACCAATTCATATGTTGCAATGATGTTTCTCTTCATTTCAAGCTAATTCTCATTACACTTAGAGATTGATATCACTATATACTATTCACCTCAAGACTGGTGAATGTCAACCTTTCAAACACAAATTCAAGACGTTTATTTATCAGAAAACCAAAGTAGACAACCACAAACACACAGAAATCAGATCATTCGTCTTTAAATTCTCTTCTTTTACTTTATGTTTTTGAAATGTTCCCTTTTTCAGCAAAAGTAAAATTAAGCTACCCTAACTTCAAAATTGAAAGAAAAGAAAAAGAAAGAGGGAAAAGAAAGAAGACAATAAAAGACGTAACTCACCCGAAGCTTTGGGACCCTGCTTCTTTAACTTAGACTCATCATCACCGCTCTCAACATTCAAACGGGCTTTGCTTTTCCCTTCACAAAAGCCATTTTTCAAACAATTGGCAGGCTTTCTAATAGGCCACCCCAATTGAGCTGGAGAAAAAATATGAGCACTCGATCTGCTATCACTGCTCGTGCTTCGGCTGCTCTCACTTGACTCTGTCATAGAGCCACCACTAACCGACTCAAACTCATCATTCTTCTTGCTCTTCTCAGCTACACTTTCCATCTTAAACAACAAAAGACGACCCGAAAATGAAAATACACTATTTCTGTTCAAGAAAACACCGGCCTAGCCTGATTTCTACTGTTTGCAAAATGGGCTTATCAAAACCCATTAATCCCGCTTCCAAGATTCAATCTTTACCGCTAGCAAAGAGTTCAAAAGGTGAAATATTCAAAAAAGAGACGAGTTTTTGAAGGGCTTGGAGGGTGATTCGACAAAGACGGCTTGTGGGCACACTGATTTTATTCTCTGTGCTACCTGATGCCGCTGTGTGTAGTAATGTAAGAATTTGATTTTCAAGGTTGTAAGGTAACTGCTGACAAGTGCCAAAAAGGGCCAACGTCCATTTTCAGGCTTTGGGACTCCCATTCAAAATATTCATATTATAATGGAAAAAGATCCATAGCCGTAGGGGTGACGACGTATCAGCCCCAATGCTGCTGCTTTTACAATTCTACCCTTTCTCGATTTTGAGTAAATTGGGATTAGATTTCATGCGAATTAGGATATGGATTTAGAGGGCGTTTGGTTATAGTTATTTAAAAACAAAATTATATATTTTTACAAAATATTTATTTCTAATAAATAACATCTAAATTATTCAAAACTTGCAAAAAGTAACTCTAATTCGATATATTAATATTTACATGCATGTAAAAATAAAATAAAATTTATCGAAGTTTATAACTATTCAAATTACCGAACTTCTTAATTAATAATCTCAACTTCGCAATTCAAAATATTTAGTTGTAATCAGTACCTCATTCTCATTTATATTATTTAGATTTTATTCACACACATAAATATAGTTTATCAATGAACAGCATATTGCTAAAAACGCAATAATTATACATAACATGACCGATATATTGTATTCAATATACTCTTTGTGAATAACTTTATTGCAATATTTTCAAGAATATGTTGATAATTATAGTAAATATTGAAATAATTGGTCATGGATTAAACATGATTATTAGTAGCTAATTATAGGATTAATGTTGAGAGTGAATGTATGAATTGAGTTAGGTTGAGGGTTGATGGACTTTAAATTTGTTGGGGCTTGCATCGTTTTAAAGATGGCAACTACTTTGACCAAGGATAATTAATTCAAATAAGATGTTGGTTCCTTCTTGCATACTAAGATAGTCGACTTGTCTACGAAATTACATTAAGTAGTATTTATTACTACATTGTGTCGGCAAATATAAGTTATAACTTATAATTCATCATTTCCACATATTTAATCATCGTTGTTTCCATCCTTTATGTTGTAGTTTGTGTACTCTACTTTATTCTGACGAGGGCTGATAAAAATGAAATAAAAGTATTTTTCCTATACAGATTTCAGAATTATTCTGAGTTCAATCTAGTCCAAAAAAAATTTCCATGCAGATTTAAGAACTATTTTTAGATCAGTTTAATTTTAAAAAAAATCATTATATCAGGTCAGTAAACAAATCTCGTTTTAGGTGTCTGAAAATTTCGGCATTATTAAGGTTTCCCAGGTGGAGTAGTTGGAGGGCATTCATGTAATATGCCTTGCCCAAAAATTGGCATATGGACTCTTGGCTATCCTATTGTCAACCAAAATAAGGACCGACAACTCAATTCCATGTCAAGAAGTGGAGTGAGTTGTTTAAGTCATACAGTAAAATTAGGCAACCCAAAAAACCACAGTACAGTAAAGTGGCCTTCTCCAATCTCCACCAAAATAAACAATTGATTTACCTACGCTATTAATCATATTCAGCCTTATCAACCAAACTAAATAAACTCTCAAAGTTATTATTACATAAAATATTCTCTTAATTATAAGATTACTTGGATTTTATATGCACATAACATTTATACATAAGGAACGTGCAACATGTGGTGCAGGACATATTTAAGGTACAACGTTTGAACAGCAACAAAGGTGGATTTTTGAGACTTACAATGTTTTGGTTAACAAAATTCCTAGAAAATGTTGAGTGGTATTTGGGACATGAACATTTAACATAATATAACTGATTTGTTACTTATTACATGCATTTAATTCCCTACTATAATTTTCTACTGTCATATTTTTTGGATTCACTTCTACTATGATTTAATAGGTTGACGTCATTCACCTTAATAATTGATATTCTCCTTACCAAAACATATAATGTCTATAATTCGTAGCCTTAACCCAAGTAGGTGAAATTTAAGAATTAGGTGATCTATGGCTCCACATATTCAACTAACTCAGAGACCCCACATCACATCTATGGAATTAAATGGAAATTTTAATTGTATTATTTGTAATTTGTAATTTTATATTATTTTTGGTTATCATTAGGCTATTTAAGCCACAAATAATTTTTTAGTTTTTGTATATTAACTGAACTAAGCTTTGCGGAAAGAGTGATGAATTGGGATGTTTTCGTTGTTGATCATTGTTTTGTTATACGAGGAGAAGTGAGAATATATGTGTAAATAATAGAATAATCTGATAGCTAGTGGATGATATGTCGTTTTATTGAAATAATGTAGATTTGTATATTTTAAATAAATCAAATGGTATTAAATATTACTATAGGTAGTGGCTAAATATTAGAGTTAAGAGTGAAAAAGTACGGCAAATGTTAATTAACTACTACTGTATAATGCAAACGAGTTTGAAATATTAGCTACAATAAAAAAATAATAGCAAATATTATGATTATAGTTAGAACTGTGGTAAAAGTTAGCTTTTTATATTGATTTTGTTTGACTCTAGTGAATATTATTGATTTATCATTATTAAATTGTGGTTATTTAAAATATAAAAAATAATTTATTTTTTTTCTAGTGTTGTGAACAAAGTTTACTAGGCATTAGACGTTGGATTGGAGCATTTTAGGCAAGAGTAAAAGAATTTCTTAATGCAGGCAATTCTAATGATGGATAAATCATGTCATGTATGCAATTTATTTTTTTTTAATTTTTCGTCGATATGTATACATCAAAGTAGCATAAATTAAATGTGCATCCGACATACATATAATAGTTGATAGAAGCAATTCAGACTTCAAAAAATAATTATTACCCCTAAAATTGACCAATCCTAATTAAGAGGTTCGTATTATTCATAGTGCAGGGTCCACTTTTTCGTGATCGACCAATCGTGAGAGCTCCCAAGTACAACCCTATTTTAGGATGATTATATAATTAATTTTTCATTGCTATACAACTTAATCGGTGAAATTTCAGTTATACTTTATTTTATTTCTTTAATTTGTTGTGAGCCTATTTGTATTGGCTGAAAATAATATATGTCAGATAGAAAATATGAAAAAAGTTAACTTATAGAGTTTATTTTTGGTATTTTATCAAAAATTTTGAACTAAATATTCTCAAAAAATTACGTTAAGTCAAAAGTAAATAATGTTAAATACAAAATATTCAGAGTTTAACGTTGTGGTTTGAATCTAATGTATCAATAAAGATAAATATAAAACCTAAAGGCATAGGAGATTTTTATATGAAATAAGGAAAAAATAATATTGATTCAAAATCCAATGAGAGGGAAAAGCTGTATTTGAATTTAGTGGAATTCAATTTTGAAAAGCATAAGACAAAAAGAAATGACTTATATTTCAAGCAAAACTGCTATATCAAAATTGTTTTTGTGTCTCTTTTAAGAGAAAGTTACCGTTCCTTTAACTCATCATTGCCCTCTTTCAGTAAAAGGAGTAGTTGTTTTTGTTTGAAAAGAGAAGGCAGTGACAAACTATTAGCCTTTGTTTTTTTTAAAGGAAATAGACTTCTTCGGATGGTCGCTTTGTAATTCATATCCTTCATTTTAAACTATTTCCTGTGTTTTTAGAATAAATAAAAGATCATTAAGAACTTTACTTTTTTAAAAAAAAAATAATATGGAAAGTTGATAAATAACTTAGTATACACTTTATTAATCTAAAAATAGATAAAAAATACTTTTTCTTATGAGGCAAAATAGAATTCAGAGAGGCTATTCAAATAAGAGCGTAAACAATGCTTAATGTGTCTCTTTTGTATTTATATATGTAGGTTTAGAATATTTTTTACTATATAAAAAATATAAATTTTATATACGATGACTTGTATGCGTGAGGCGAAATACGAAATAAAATGAAAAGATTGATAGTTGTTCATTTTGCCCCCAAAGTTAATGCACAACAGAGAGACAAAAGATATATATGTATGTGGGTCCATGTTTTGAGATGGGCTTTTGAGATGAGCTTGACCCAAATCTCATTTTACAATAATAACACATATCCAATTAAATTTGGGTTGGATCCGGACTTCAATACAAATCCAAATCCAATGATGTCTGGTACACATAAACAAAGGGCTAGAATCCATAATTTTAAAGTTCTATTGCTACAGAAAACATGAAAGACGAACAATATACATATATAAATACCATTGAAGAAAAATTTCAGCACAAAAAGATGAGAAAATGAGAGGAAGTACATTCTGCGAATATTTGAATTTATTTTTAGGTCGTTCCCGAAATGGTCCAAAACTAACCATGTATATGTATTTGGATGAGTCTCTTGCAAAAATTTTGGATTTTTTTTTTATTCTTGATACAGCTTGCGATTCGATTGCTACCCTGTCGCATGAGATATTGTCTGCTCTGACTTCGTATGAGTTTCAGGGGTTTGTTTTGAAAATGCACCTCGCTAGGAATAGAAGGTCTTCGAACTTATAAACCACTCAAACTCCCCGTTTGCAACTAATATGGCTTGCCTACATCATTAGCCCTCCAGACGAGGGGCTCGGGAGGGGCATATGGCCTTGTCCCGCATATGGGCCCAAATAATGTGGCTTGCAACTTGATCGGTATCCCATTGCGCGAGGTATTGTCCGCTTTGACTTCATATGAGCCTTACGGTTGTGTCCTAAAAAGGCGTTTAGCTAGATAGATGAGGTATTGGGGTTGTAATTCACTCAAACTCCCCATCTACAACTAATATAGGACGTTTACCTATATAAATTTTGGATCATAATATTTGTCAAAAAGTATCCAAAAACATAGAGTTATTTAATTTTTTATTACCAAAAATATATATATATTAATATATTTATTTTAAATATATTTATATAAATATGACGAGTCGGGATTTTAAATCCCGACTCGCCATTAAAATATTAAAAAAAAATAAAAAATGGGGGAGTCGGGAAATTGAATCCCGACTTGAAGTCGCGATTCAAAATCTCGACTCCAAGTCGGGAATTCAAACTTCCTGATATTCAAGAGTACAAGATATTCAAATAATATGGACACTCTCAAAATATTCAAAGATTGACCCATCGTATTAAATTTATTAATATAATTTAAAGAAAAAAAATCTTTCATGGGTCAATTTTTTGCATTTTGGTGGATTATGAAGTCTTTGTGTATTTTGAGAGTGCCTAACGCATACTGAATATATTATACTCTTTGAGCGAGTGCAATATTGTAATTTTTAATAATTGTACCAAATAAATATACTATTACATTTGTACCCTTAACTGTAATGTCTTGAATTAATGCAATGTTAATTTTATAATTTTTGTATTTTAATATGTTGTTAAAAATTAATTATACATAATTAAATTATATAAATTTATTTAAACAAAAAAAAAGGAAAACACCCAAGTCGAGATTTAATTTTTATATATATACATATATATAATATATATTATACATATACAAATATATAATATATATACATATATATCATATATATATAAATATATATATATATATAAATATATATATATATATTACAAATATATAATATATATACATATATATTTACATATATATCATATCATATTTAAATATATATACATATATATATACAAATATATAATATATATACATATATATTTACATATATATCATATCATATTTAAATATATATACATATATATATTTACATATATATATATATAAAGTGGGAATTCAAATCCCGACAAGTCGGGATTCAATTTCCCAACTCTCCTATTTTTTGTTTTTTTAATATTTTAATGGCGAGTCGGGATTTAAAATCCCGACTCGTCATATTTATATAAATATATTAATATTATTTTATTTTATTTTTATAATAAAAAATTAAATAACTCCAAAAACATACCTAATCCTTATACATATATCCATATTTTTTTCTATATGTTTTGGTTTGGATGTGTTTTTGAATTGTTGTATTTTTCGTCTTTATGTGATTTTTGTCCATATCATGCTGTCAATCTTATGAGCTTATAATTCTTAAAAGTTTTGAATTTTCAAAAAGTAAATCTGATGTTGAAATGTCCATACATACATCTTTACCACTTATACTGATCCAAGATGTATATATAAATGTGTATTTATTTATATTTATAATCTGCATTAAAAAATATTAACTTTTTATACATAAATATTTAAATTTATAATCATAGTAGTTTAAATAAACGTATCAAACAAACACATACTCACATAAAAATAAAATAATTGTTTTACAATAAATAAATTATAGATTATACATACACATATAAATATATAAAATACAGATAATATTCATAAAAAAATTTGAATGGGCGGTGGTGAGGAGGGCTGACGGCGCGAGGAGGGGAGAAGCGGGGGAAGTAGGGAGAGGCCGGTCGGTGCCGTCGTTGGTTGATTGTGTATACATATATATATATATATATGTTTTATATCTGTATAAATATTATATATAATATAGTTATGTTTTTTTTTATATAATTGTATAAGTAAAATTAAATTTGGACTAGTCAGTGTCATCATAATTGTGGTGGATTCTACATATATAGTAATTATATGAGAAAGGGCAGACATAAATTGGGAGATGGGCAATGATTCATGTGCAGAGTTGGGGGGAGAATCCTAAATTCTGCAACTGTCCAAATATACAGAAAAAAATCCAATCAGTTTCCAGTCAGACAAAACAAGATTTGAGGACCCCTATTATTACTGATTTGTCCTTATCATTTTCACGAGGATACAGATCTTTATTCCACATATACATACATATCTCTACTTTACTATAATTGAAAAAAATAAAACTTTTGATATTTTTAGTTATGAATCAGGTATGGGCAGTTGGGTGGTTTTTACTCATGCAACTAAGACTTACAACGGATGGTAATTATTCTATTTGTTAATATCACGTATAATAATTTATGTGTATAACAACATTTAATCACATTCAGACATAACGTGAATTAGGTTAATTTATTATGGTGAGAGTCTATTGGTCTACATTTTCACATCTTATTTGAGCGGATCACGAAAATATCTTCCTTGCATTTTTAAAAATTATCCAAATAATTATATTTTGCTGGATATACTAAACTCGACTTTGGAGTATATCCATTAATCCCTATTCATTGAATTAAGGGAATCCCTAAATTTGAATGAATTCCCATAAATATGGAATGAATGGGGTCAAGTTCTATAGAAAATAATAAAATTCTTAAACTCTCATTTTGAACTATATTTTATAACATGATAATGGAGTTAATATGATGTGATTTTGAAATTCTTAATTCCAATATTCATTCTCCTCAAATTCAAATTCTTAATTAAAATTTTATACTCAGGATGGCTAAATAATATGATATGTAATCCTTTTATGTAAGAAAGGATAAATTCCATCAGAGTCCTTTAATTTTTTAAGTATTTAAAATTGCAATAAGATGAGATAAAGTAGTTAAGTACCAAAAAATTATGTCCTAAAAATAGATTCGGAGTAAGAAATAAAAAAAGCTGACCATGAAAATTTAAAGAATGAAAAGAAAAGTTGAGAAGATGTGCATTCAATAAAATTTATTGATTGTATTGTGGAATTCATTAAAATTGAATGATAGTATGGTAGCCGTACTAATAAGATAGGACCAATGGGTGCAAAGGGAGTTTTCAGCCAATATGCAGCATAGAATAGCACCCCACCGCCAACCAGAACAAAACACAAAAGAAAATGCATATTCAGAGCAAAAGGTACAACAGAACAAAGCACCTTCTCTTCTCTCATAGGTCTTTTTACTCTTTCAAATTATTAAAGCCCATACCCTTTTTCTACCGAAATTGCAACAGAATGAAGCGCCATTACTTGCAAACATCTTCTCTCTCATGCTCGTAAAGGTACTCTTTTCCCTCCCTCCCAGATGAAAAACCTTTTTTTTCAATTTTATTTTTTGTGTGATTGTAATTTTGTTTTTGTGTAATGTTCTCTTGTTGATTGTTTTAGGTTGCAATGAAATGTTTCTTTATTGGTTTCGAATTTGCGTTTGATTGTTTTACCTTCTTATGAGCGTTGTTGACTTATTCTGCGCGTAATTGATCTCTGTGTACAGATTTTGCTTGTTGGTAAGTAGTTGATGAATGGATGATTGACTTTGATGCTATGATTGTTGTTGAATGGTAGAAATTCTTGAAGATGTCTTGATAATCTCATAGATGGTAGAGAAGCTGGTTTCTATCGGATTGAGAGGAGGGTTATCCGAGATGGGCTGTGGGTTTGATTGTTTTGAGTTCTTTACTTGTGGAATTCTACACCACAAACTACATAGTTATAGGGGCTGGGATTCATCTGTGTGTATAGGACTGATTGGAATGAACTGTTAGTTAAAGTAGGACTTTTTGAGGAATTTGATTCACAGTGAAAATTCTTTTCTATGCAATTAATGAGTGGATTTGTTGATCTTCTGAAAGCGCATGGAACTGTTCCTTTTGGCAATGCCTTAAATTTTCTTTTAGTTCAATTTCGAATAATTATATTCATGTTTGATTTCACAAAATGACAGTTCATGGCATGAATAGCAACTGAAGTGTGGTCTATTTTCATTTGCAGGCTCTACTTTAAATGCAAAAGCATTTTGCCTTTTCTGCTATCAAAATTAAGAAGTTGGAAGATGATTGTTGTTGTGTCCATATTTAGCGAGTAATTTAGTTGGCCAAATCTCGGGTCATTTTGAACTTCTACAAAGAGGCTCCACAAGTATTGCTGAGATCAATAAAGTTGTAGTGCTATTATTGACTTTTCTTTATACATACTGAAAGATGTGGTCTATACATCTCCTCCTGAACAAACTTTTGAAACCGGATGAAGAAAATTTTGAAGGTTCAGCTGGAAATCACTTTAACTTTGTTGAGACCTACTCTATTGAAGAATCATCAAACAATGGCAAGCATGAAACTTCTGTCTTGTCCCACTTCATTGAAGTAAGTCTCGTATTTCTTTCATTGTCTATGGTATTTCATGTATTATCTTCTTCAGAGTGTCGCGGAGCTCCATCCTAGTTTCTCATTCAATGCAGCCGTACATCAATTGGTTCTTCCTCTATCATTTGATTTATGTTTGTTGATGCTAGGTCCCTCATATAAACCAACAGCACACATGGGATTGTGGTCTTGCTTGCGTTCTAATGATTTTGAGAGCTCTTGGCATCTATGACTGTAACATTCAAGAACTGGAAGAGCTTTGCTGTACCACTAGGTACTATCTTTTGATAAAACATTTAAGGCTCAGATCATATTTATATTCTTGCAAATTCTCCATGGTTATGCTTTCTGACGAAATCAAGCTGAACAAGTTATAGTCTTGTGCTGTTTCTCTGTTCTTTTCCAACTATCATTCTCCGTTCTTGGAAGAACTAGGAAACTTGATGAGATTCAACACTTGAACTTGACAAAAGAGGAAATCTTATTTATCTGGAAGTTAGTTTTGGATAACCTATGGTATGTTGATATCATAATTCCGCAATGTTAGCTGATACAAGATGCCCCTTTAATCTTTTCATATTGCTGCCAAGTTTGCTGGCTTATTCTGATTATTTCTTTAAATCTGACTAGATCATGAAGACGATGGACCACACCCAAGTAGGAAAACCTAGTGCTACCTTAAACTTGTCACTGGAATGTGCTTGGTCAATATGGCTCGAGATCTCTAAAATAATCACGGACCACAGATAATTTATTTTTATTGAATTATCTTGAAGTGGAGCTTGTCCAATCTTCTAATAGACCAGCATAGTTAAATAGAGCAGGCAAATTTAATATAGCCATAGCGTAATGTTCCAATTGTTTATCTAATTCCATTTCCAGAAATTCGTTTTAGTTGTATTATCTTTTACTGTTTTCCTATGCTAATCCATTGTACAATATGTGAGACATAGAGACGATATAGTCATGCAAATGTTTACTGATTTGAATATTCTTCTGATAGCCTATTACACTGTGTGTATTTTCAGTATTTGGACTGTTGATTTAGCATATTTGCTGCAGAAGTTTTCTGTAAGATTTACATACTGCACAGTTACATTAGGAGCAAATCCAGATTTTTCTGTCGAGAGATTTTACAAGGTAAAACATCCATTCTTATTAAAGATCTTTTTTATGTGGGTCAACTATTTGATTTCTGAGTTACATTGGCTGGATCCTGAAGAATATATTTCAATTATTTTAATGTGGTCAATGATATTAAGGAAATGTCAACTTTTTCATCCGATGTTTGTTGAAAGGAAGACAGTAAGAACCAGAATTGGAAAATAAACGAGGAAGAGGACTATTCTGTTCTTTTTATTTCTTATGTAGTTTTATGTATGACTTGTAAACCCAATGGGGTTTGCTAAAAGTAGTGTTTTCTGAGTGCATAATCCTGTTGGGTCGTTATGCATTGATGAACTTAGTTGGATGTAAAATTTCGGATGAAAAGGACACTTCCTCTCGCTCTTCCACTCGTCCCACCCCCTTGTCCATCCTCTCTCTCTCTGTTCCTGTTTTGATATCGTTCCTGGGCAATCAATTCCATTTACGACTGGTCCTTAATGATTTTGAGCTGTTTTTACCAGAAACTGGCTTTGTTGACATGATTTACTTGTTTAATTAACAACTTATTTAGAGTTACTTTCAATGTGAAAAGATATCATTTTGCAGGACCAATTGCCTAATGATCTAGTACGAGTAAATATGCTGTTCCAGGAAGCGCGGGAAGCTGGAATCGACATAGAGGTACAATCTGTTAAACTAGGTTCAATAATTATTCTGTTCATTCATCCACTGACTGTAAACTTATGGATGCTATATAGTATATATATACTGTAGCATTGTTTCTATTCTTCATTTTCATTTAACAACTTTTTATATATTTCAAAAGTATGTAATTGATGTATGAATATGTAAATATTTCCACACTTATCAATTTCCAGGAGGCTTCCAGGATAAGTTTCATAAAAGTTCAGATGTCCTTGGTGTGAAGTGGTGTTTCAACCTAACCAGTTTGGTGGTTAACATTATTGAACTCTTTGGGACTTGCTCCTTATCCATTTCCTGCTGGCCACATAAACAAAAAAAATATTATCACTGTTGTGCCATTAGAAATTTCATCTTTCAACACCTTAAATTTTATTTTAGTTTCTCATTAAAATTTGTAACACAGTTTGGGAAACAAATTCTGACCATTATTCTAGAGCTGTACGCATAATTTATCACAGTTGATGGAAGTATTTATCAAACTCTGCTTGAGTTACAAAGGACAAGGACTTCCTAGTCCATCCCACTATTTGCAGTTGATGTTCAATTTGCTTGTGGCATGTTGATAATGATTATATCTTAAGGAACTCTTTCTTTTTTTTCCCCTGTTAAGCTTTTTTATGACTGCACTTCCGATTTCCTGGTCTTGTTTCTTAATTCTTTTGTACAAGTATTCTGGTTATGTAGTTCTCTTGATTTTGCTGATTCACTTATAAGGTCAAACCTTATAGTTTACTTCTTTCTCATTCTTCCTTATCAGTCTTTCTTGCCATCTTCATATTGTTGCTTTTGGATGCATGACATAGTTTCTCTTCTTTACAGTGCAGATCAGTTAGTGCCAAAGAAATTTCTGACTTTATCTTGTCTGGAAAATATGTTGCTATTGCTTTAGTCGATCAGTATAAATTAAGGTATGTTGTACTTGATCTCTTTAGATGTTAAAGTTGGGTAGTCTTGTTTTATTTCTCCCTTTTCAAGTTTCGGTTCACTGGAGTGACCCCCAACATGTTCCACTACAAGTTTGTGTGTGTATTTTGTCAAAAGTCAACAATACTAACTGATCTTCCTTACTTCTCATAGTTTGTCATTTATCCATGCAGCATTGTTATTTTCTGAAGTATAAAATTATATAGATTCTGAATCTTCTCTTTTTCCTGGATGCAGTCATTCGCAGCTAGAGGATGCTTGTGTTTCAGACTTCTATAGTGGCAGCCCAGGCTACACCGGTAAGAATGATGTGTGGTCTTGTATGTTTTTGCTCTTCATCTGGTTGTAAGTTGCAGTCAGCTTGTGCATGTGCTTGTTGCGGACTGCTGAAAATATTGACTGTATGATAGAGTCTAGCTCTAAGGTACAGCATCAAATTCATTCAGTTATCTGATCTTTTATCTTCATGCAGAAATTCTTCTGGAAACTGGATGTTTCATGACATTAATGGTTTACTGGAAAAGTTGTTGTACAAAGGGCTACTATTGTGTTTTACTTGATCTGATGTATTCAGTAAAATCCTCATTACAGTTTAGCTAAAAGTTTCTTTTACCTTATAAGAATAGTGCCTGTAGCATGATTCACTTATGACTTTTTCCAGCACGAGCATATGCAGTTCAGGACATGTATTTAGATGTGAATTTCACATCCTTGTTTCTTGTTAAACATCTCAGTTTTTGTTTGCCTCAAATTCTCACATAATATTGTTATCTGAGGTATTGCATATGAACAAGGGATTTTTCTCAATGGTTTCTTCAATTAGGTTTCTTACATGCTGACTTAGACCAGTGGCCCCTGCAGGTCACTATGTTGTTATTTGTGGCTATGATGCTGTTACCAACGAGTTTGAGATTCGAGATCCAGCCAGCTCAAGGTCTTATGTTTTTCCTGCATCTCTGCATAATTTTATAGTTGCTGCTTGTTTCAGTTATACAGCTTTTTATTGAACTGAATTTTCTAATCAAAATTTTCTTGTAATCGCTGTACACAACCACAACTTTTTGAGTTCGGATTTACACAAAATTTATGATAAAGAAGCCGTAATAGAACCTTGATCGAATTGTTACTGAAAATCTTCAGATTGGTAGGTTTGTGATTATTTTGGGTCCCAGTGTCAGAAAGTTTGAATATAATGACTAAGCTTGTTAAACTTTATTCAGCTTATGAAGTTTGTTTTGCAGGAAACATGAGAGGGTTACATCACGGTGTTTAGAACAGGCCCATAAATCTTTTGGTACCGATGAAGATCTTTTGCTGGTAATTTACAAACTGTGTAGCTTGTTCCATTTGCAATATGACCACAGTACAGGAAAACAACTTTGTGAATTAGCTGTTGATTTTGCTAAGTATTGCGTGTCTGCAATTTTCTGCATTGGTTCTCTGTTGCTGACGAAATGAACTGTTCCCTTGATCCGCATTGCTACATTGCTCAGTTTACAATCTCCAACTAAGAACATAGAATGTGTGCAGCTGGTCATCTTCGCATTTGTTATCCATGAAAGTGGTGTCTAAGAATGTTGCATCTTGTAGTTAAGCAAACAAAACCATGGGAAGTTAACTAGGTATTTGGAGCTCGGAAAACATTACTTGTGGACATCCCACAAATAGGAATGGGAATATTTAAGTGTCAACAGGGGGACTGCATGCAATCACTGATGCTAATTCTTGTTTCCTCAAACTGATTTCTTGTTCTAGTACTTTTACTGTAGTTCTCAAAGAGTTTTGTTCTAAATTGGTCCTTTACAATGTTACAGTTCGGCCCGTTTCAAATCGTATCTATATTGTGTGAAATTGAACATGGAAGTTGCACTATCCTTCCTTCCCAACACTGCAATTGTACCACATCTCACCGCTTTGTAGACCATTTTATCTCGTTACCTTGTGCTAGTCTGGTGCTTACATTTTCTTGATCATATGAAACGAAATAAACACTAAATGGCAACAATTCCACAGCGACGCACTTTTTTGATGTATGAATTAGAGAGAAGGCATTTACTTATGATCTGTGTGTTAAAATTGCCATGCAGATTTCTCTTGAGAGGGGAGGTAGTGAAAGCAACCCTTCAGGGTTCTTTTCCTTGTGAAAATGTTATTGCTTGAGGGAGGAGTCAATCAAGACAACCTATAAAAGATTGTTTCCTCGTGACATTGCTTGTTCATTCCTATGCGCATATCACGCCGTCTCTTCTTTACCTGTACATGACTGACTGTACATAGTCTCTGTGATGTAATGCTTCTCCACCCTTTGTTGTATTCATCAGCTATAATTGTACTTTATTACTGTAATTAGATACTTGTATTTCATCATCCATCTCACAGTGCTAGTATCAATTTTCGATTTTAATGTGACCAACCCAAATCGGGGCCCCTGTACAAGCCCAGCCCCCGTAGATGAAGACAATTAATTTTTTCACAATCTTCTTGCACCACAATTATAAATTTGGTTATGATCCAAAATAAATTTTCTCACAGTATTTGTGTAGGAATAGGACCCGGGCATGGTTCAAACTTTGAATTTCAACGTTTCATCCCAAATTTGGGCCTCACAATTCATCAGCCGTTGCATTAAATACATTAGCCCTCAAACTATGTACAGTCATTTTAGGCTCAATATTTTAATAAATTGAGCAAATATATTATGGTAAATATATATAATATAAGATAAATATTGAAATATTTAATAAAATTCAAGTTTCTGACCTTAAATTTGCCTATAGCACCTTAATTTTAACTACTATACTTAGACGTTAATGGTGGTACAACAATTACTTAGAAGATACTTTATGGTAAGATGAAAGGGTAAATTCTAGCTACCTTTCTTGATATGTGGTATAATCATGAATATTTTATTATTATTTAAAAAATTATAAAATATCTCCTTCAAATGAAAATTATTATGTATTTCTTAGACGATGAGTTAAAAATTACTATTTCAATCTTGCTGATTTTTTTTTTTTAAAAATATATTACAAAAAATAAGGTGGGTAAAGTAAATAATCCATTGAGAAATACTAATTCATAAAAATATTTTATAAAATTATATTTTATAATTTAAAAGGACGTTTGGGGTAATATATCAACAAAGTTGAATGAAAATCTATCAAAATGGGCACGTAGTTAAACGACATTAAAATTAGAAGGATATTTGATAGTTATTCAAAAAATAATAATGCACTTATAATTACATCAAATTTTAGGAGAGATAGTTGTAAATTAGCCAAGATGGAATTAGAATATTTCAAATAAATTAGTGGTGCTTAATTCAATAATTTAGATCAAATATAAGAAGATCGATAATTAATAATTTGTCATCGTAAATTGTTGTGGCTAAACAATTTTTTTCATGGCGTTGCAACTTGTAAATATATTTAATTATTTAATCTCATTCACTATTATCAATAAAAATGAAATAAGTGTCGGCTCATCAGAAAACAAACCTACTTACAATTACATTTACCGAGTCATTAATTAAAAAGAAATAGCTAATAGAAAATAAAAGGGCAAAACAAATGAATAAAATATGTGTTGTATTTTCGATAAAAGAAAAATATATTTATCGTGGAGTTATTATTAGCAAATCTAGGAATTAGGGACCCACTAAACTTACAACAATAGATGTTGTGGGCATCACATGTCCTAAAACCAAATATCAAAATGATCTGGACCCAATGCATTCAACACCATCCACCAAATAATTCCCACTATATGTTCTATATTTAAAGTATGTAAATAAATATTATTATTATTATTACATGTTGAAACAAGACCCACCAGCTCTTTGTGAGTGAACGATTGCATTATTAATAATTAATATTAAATACCTATAATTAATTAATAATTAATATTATAACAGATCCATGATTATTATTGAAATAGATTAATACTCATATTTTAGTGGAATTCAAATCCATAATCTCTTCAAAACTTTGCTAGTTAAATTGAATTTTATTAATGAAAATAATAGTCGTAATTATTATATTTCTATAAAAATAAAAACAATCTTAAGATATCAAGCAATGCTTCAATTATTCAAAAAAAAAATCAAACATTTATATAAAACTGGAATTTAGTCACATACTTATAAAATTTCAATGTTATTGGTGTGAGTAATAAATAGTCAAATTATGGGACTTTATTAGAGTGGATAGAGGGGAGGGATTAATTAGAGGGAAATAAAAGAGGATAGTGGAACAAAGTACATACATCCATCCGACATAATGCTTCTTTTTTTGCTTCAACCAATGAAGATATGTCTCTCCACACACACACACACACCCATAATTTTAGCTTTTTCCAACATATTTTTTTTTTACTTAATGTCATAATGTCCAACTTATACACTGTAATAATTGAATACAATCATTCATTTTGCTTTCCCGCATGTACATACCTCTTAATTGTGTTTCCCCTTATTGGATATGGACAATGCTAAGCATGCTATGCTACCTATTATTATTATTCTAAAAATATATAATACGATTTGCAACTTCATCGGTGCCTTATTATTTCTGCTTGTTCTGAAAAAATGCATTGCTTGAAAAATAAAACTTTATAAGACACTCAAATTTTTCGTTCTTAATCAACGTGCGATACTTATATATAAAAATATAATCTTTTTTTTTTTTAAAAAAAAAACCCACATCAAATCAAATGAAAAAAAGAAAAAATATGGAAATAGAGAAACAATGTAAGGAAGAAAACCCTTTTCACTCTCTCTCTCTCTATCTACAAATTTGACGAGTGGAAGTAAATACGACGATGTAATCAATAATTTATGGGAAAAAAAAGTGGATTTAGGCGTAAATATTAAAAAATAGTTTGTGCCATACATCTTGAGTCTTGATCTAGAACAGGAATAATTGTTTGCCGGGTACATCATGTGCGTTCGTCCATTTCCACTACTTGCAGTCTGCAGATAAGACAAGCGTGGATCTAAAAATTATAGACAGGAATACAAGGTTGTGATGGAAGCACATAAAACATGTACCCGTAAGATTAATACAGTTCCAAATGGGGCTAAGCATCTTACCTGTTTTTTAAAATCGTCACTCTGTGGAATGTTCATAAACTTCAAAACCTAAGTACTTCAGCTCAATTCTTCCAGCTTGTACTCTCTCCCATTATTATGCCTTCATTTTTAACTCTGTTTTTCTTTTCTTTTTTTCAGCCCCACTCACACCCACATTAAAGATATGTGCCCGTCAAGTTCTATGTCATGAATTCGAGATCTTAAAGTCCAAATTCCTGTATTGCTGGATATGTCTTTATTCATTAGAAGAATTATAACACTTAACACAATTAGTTTTCATAATTAATAATTAATAGTCGTAGCAAATAAAATTTGAAGCCAAAAGAATGCTCTAGTTAGGTTTGAAATGTTTTTCCTCCAAATTTCTTTGAAATTAGATAAACTAGGTATGTCAGATGTTTGTTTCAAGTTTAATCGAATTATATTCTTTACAATACCTACCAAATTTTTGAATAAACCATCAAATAATAAAAGAATGTATTATGATAATAATAATAATAATTTAATAGTTTAATATATACTTCAATATAATTAGAATACTCCATGTATAATTAATCTGTGCCTGTTTAGTTGAATATAATCAAATTAACATTCAATATAATTAGGAAGTGGTTGTATTAAAGGTCAAGTCATGGTGGGGGAATGCTGTGTATACAACTTTCAATGTCACCCACCTTATTTTTTGTTAAATATTAGAAGATGGAACATTGATGGATTCGTACGATATGAGTAATATTTTTAAATACAGTAAATTGATATAAGTTAAAAAATTTGTCTTCTCATTTTCTTCGGGACGTCTCACATAAAATTTAATCTCAAAAACAAATTTTTCAAGAAAAATATAATTTTAATCAAAAAAGAAAATGATAGGGATTATTGAATTTGAAGATACAGATTTCAAATTTTCATCATAATAAATATTTTGATTTCGCTTATTGAAAGATATGCTAATAGTATTGAATAATATAGACAGTATTGAATAATATGAGGTAACTTAAAATGACCATCATCACTTGAAGACAACAATGTAAATACAAATAAAAATTTACTCTGATAAATGAAAAAAGAAATAATATTTATTTTGAGAAGTAAAAGGAATATAGATTTGTAAGCATAGAAAAAGTCAAAATCAAAGACAAAAAGCATTTAATAGTGCATTTAATTATAGGAGTGTTTGGAGTAATGGGAGACAGCTGAAGAAGGGGTGTGTGAGTGTGAGTGTGAGTGTGAGGATTGGAGGAGGAGTTGAAAACGACGTTTGAATGAGAGAGAGTGTGTGTGTGTGTATGTGGGCGGGAAACTCTTAAGAGAGACAACCAGCTTTCTCTTTCTCTTTCTCTTTGTCTTTTCTCTTTCCCGGCAAACGAAGCAACCTTCAATCAGAATGTATGAAAAAAGCAGTACTAAAATTGTTTGGAGTGTGAGTGAGTTTTCCTTCTTACTACAAATGCCGCGGATGACTGCACATCACCGCCGCTGCGCGCATCACCGACCATGCTCATGCCAATTCCACCGGATGCCCTCAATTGCTAATTGTACATCTATTCATCAAATGCCGATTTGATCAAGTTGTGGACAGTATGTTTTGACACCTGAATTTTTATGAATATATTGGGGTTTCACTTCTTATGTATAAATTAATTATATTGAAATCGAATTATGCGATCCATATAACCTCGAGCTATCCTGACTTTTTCATCGAAAAATTTTCGATAAGTTCAAATCTAGTAAACCTAACGTCTTGTTGCAAGTCAATTACATCACCCAACTCTAGGATATGAGGTGAACCTCCTCCAACAAGAGATAACAGTTCATCAAAAATCTCGACCCAAATCATATTTTATTTAAATATTTATGGTAAAATACATTTTTCCCCCTTGAATTAGTTGTCATATAACATTTACCCCCATGATAACAAATGTAACACTTACCCCTCTAGTGGAAAGAAATACCACTCATGCCTTGAACAATTATATTATTCTTAATATATTTTAGTATTTTACACATTAAATCATCACCAAATTATTTTTAATTAATTTTTCTAATAAGTAAAGAATTTAAATTAAAAGTGGAGTATAAATTAATATATAGTAGATACACAACAAATATAATATAACCAATAACTCATATATGCTTCTTAGAAGAAATTGACAAATTTATATGCTTAACCAAAAATTAAATACTTTTAGAAAAAAATAAAAAAATATATTTTACCATATTTCTTAAAAAAAATATGTTTGAAAAATCGATATGTAATTACTCATTTTTATCTAAAAGAATAAATACTTAATAACTTAATTTTATTACCAAACTAACAAAATCTTTTCATGAAAATATTTTGTGTATTTATTGTACTCATTCATTACTTAATTTTGAGTCTATAAAAAAAATTGCACTATTTAACTCATAAGCTGTATTTTACTTTATTATAAATAAAATATACTTTTCCAATTAAGAACATTTTAATTATACTTAAAATGCAAAATTTATAAAAATAAAAATAAAAAATTATTTGAACTATATATATATATATATATAAGTAGGGAAAAAAGTGTAATATTTATTAGTTTAGGGGGTAAATATCACATAAGCAAAGTTATTTTACCCAAATAATCATATCATCAAAATAACTGGACTGTAGCAATAAACGACATTGGATAAATTTTGGTGTGCAAATATAATTCATATTCTGATAACATAATTATACGGAGTAGACAATATTTCCAAAAGCAACTCCTCACCTGAAAGCATTTATAGATCATATATACTTTTATTGAAACATCAAATAAATAGATTATTAATGCACTTTTAACAAGTATGCATTTTCATTAATAGTCACATCTAAAATTAGTCCATCTTAAATGAAAATAATTTAGATCAAAATGCACACACACTATAAAAGAAACTATTATTAGCTATAATATTAATAACTATGATAAAAAATCATAGTAAATAACTATTATTAATTACGATTAAATAAACTAAATGCAAAAAATTGCATTTTCTATCATGAAAAAAATAATTGCCACATCAAAGAATTAGGATAAACATTTGTTATGATTGTTAGCCATAAAAAATATTTTAACCATTCTTATATATTAAAATCACGATCAACAACCGTTGTGTAACCATACTAAATAATTATTTGTAAGAGATAGAGAAATGCGAATAAATTATGGTTGACGAGTTGCTGAATTTCAAATTTCAATGATATGCAATGAATGATAATTGATTGACATATATTACCGCAATCAGGGAAGGTAATAAGTATGTGATGATCGATGCATGTGTAATGTAGTCACATTGTTACAATTAATCTACCCATTACACATTTTTTGGTACTTTTGGTCTTCTGTTAAATTCAACGAAAAATGTGGAAAAAATATTATTTTATCTCATTTTGTGATGTTTTTTAAATTGTATTACAATGCATTCATTTTTTCTTCAAACTTCAGAAGATAATAGAAAAAAAATTGAGTAACAAATTTTCTAAATAATCTTAACAAAAAATTGTGTACAATAGAAAAATTATTGCTTAAATTGTGAATTGGTTGAAAGTTGTAGGTACATTCTGAAATGAAACGAATATAGAGAAGTAGGAAAGAATGGTGATATAGGAGGAGTATAATTAGGCATGATGGATATGATTAGTGAGGTAATTAGAGGAGCAGAAGGTAATTAAGTAGATGGAAACATGTCCTTGGTAGCCGCAATTAAAGGGATTGCAATAATTAGTGTTATCTTCTGCTCTCCAAGACAGTGATGTCTTACCTTAGTTCATTAACTCACCCCAAACTCAATCATCTTCTCTCATCATTCTATTCAACTTTACTGTAAGCTCCACCTCTCAATTTTAATTATGTTACTGCATTTGCTTTCTAAATTAATTATATAATGTAAAATTTGTTATTTTATGAATACGATGGTTATTAATTTATTACTATGAGTAATTGGTATTAATACGGGTTGAGGCTCAATTGGTATTTATTGTGTGAAATATTATTTATTTTGATTTTATATAAATTATAAAAAATTTTATCCTTCATACAAATTCTGACTTATCTTACTATTTGATATATGTGATTGAAGGTGTTGATGTGAATTTGAAGAACATGATTGCTATTATGATGTAGCTTTAGTAGGTTCCATTTGAATGATTTGATTTCTGATTTGTTTTTTTTCCAATAAAAAGAATTTTGTGAAATGGAAATGTGACTGCCTAAATTCCGATATTTGTATTTGGTAACGTTTGACTGAATCTAAGGGAATGAAAAATTCACTGATAAAATTGGGATTGACTGCTATGATTTTTATGATAATCGTGTTGTTATTCCCCTTTCATAAATAAAAAATAATAATATTAATTTGCGCTTGTTATGTCATGTGGGATTTCAAATATACTTATTTAAATATAATAATTTTATTTTTAATACACATTAAAATTTATTTTAATTTTCAAGAATATTAAAAAATTCAAACACTCTACTTAGTTTAAGCGCAAGACAATTTATTTCCATTTTTAATCATTTCAACTTTCGTTATTTTCTTATAATTTATTTTTACAAATTATTACAAACAGAATAGATAAAAAAAACACTTGAGAAATGTGTGGAAGCAGTAGTGGCATTATGTTTGCATGAATTGAGGTGTGTTGCCGCACACTCACACAAACACACACCATTTTTAAAATAACTTGTCATTTCTAATTTCATTAAGAAATTTGCATAAAATCAAAAATCCAAAAAGCTAATTCAAATGTCATTTGATTTTTGAATATTATTTTTCTTGTTTTTGTCCCAACATAGCCTTCAAACCTTAATATAAAAGCAAGCCCCCTGTCTTCCTCAACATTCCCCACTCTCTCTCTCTCTTCTACATCCTTTTCTCTTTCCTATTTGCCCCCCCCTTTGGGACCCTTCCTCCTTTTCTCCCTCTCTCTAAGAATTATTATATCTTCCTCAGGCAGCAACCTCGCTGCTCAGACCACTTCAACGCACACTCTTTGTAGAATGGCTGATAGTGTTGAAGGAGCTGGGTTCTGGTTGCCTTCCGAGTTCTTTGATGATTTTCTCATGGACAAAGAGAACTTCGACAAGACCAACGCCTCCGACTCCGACTCCGAGTTCTGCTTCCCTACCGACTTCCCATATGATTTTGAAACTAACAGCCATGAACGTCTTGAGGTATCCACTATTTCGCTTTATTTTTTGCCCTGCTCTTTTTTTTTTTTTTGTTGATTTTTCCTGCTGTTCCTAACAATTTTTCTTTCTTTTTTTTCTTGTAGAAGCGTTGGGTGATGTCGACTTCGCCTCAGTCGACGTTGGCCCATCTTGGGAGTTGGATGGGCGGGAGCGCCGGTGGGTCGAGCAACGGAAGCCCGAACGGCGTTCCTTCGCCTCCCACAACACCGTTAGGTTCTAAAAATGACGCGGTTGGGAATCTGATTTACCGCGCCGCCGGTCAAGTTGCGAAGCTCAAGCTGAACGGCGGTGGGGGTCCTGGGCCGACTAAACATAAGGGCCTTCTGGACTCTCCGAGAAGCGTCGAGCAACTATACGCCGCTACGAAAAATCCCAACCCTTGTGTTTTCCAGAGCATTTATGTAGGAACCCATTCTCCCAAAATCTTACCGACTTCATTTTTTGCATGTTTAAGGTGGATTAGCTGATTATTTAATTTTTCGAAATTTCGGGTGCAGTTACAGCAGCAGATGGTGAAGCAGCAGAAACAGGGGTGTGGAATGTGGTACAGTGAGCCACAAATGTATCAAGTGGGGAGTGGAAGAACAGCCGGGGGAGTGGGTGAAGATGCATGGCCCATCCAGCAAAACCCTACCCGTATACCCGGGACAGGTACGAGGGCCGTTTTGTATGGCGGATCTGGTGGCGGTGCGGCGGCGAAACGCGTATGCGCAGGGACAGGAGTGTTTTTGCCTCGGAGATATGGGAGTAATAATGAGTGTAACGCTTATTCTTCGGATTCTCGGAAGAAGCCAGGTATTTACAGTTCAGCGCCTCTCCATTTCCCCCCATTTTCTTGCACTGTTGTTTTGGAGTTATTTGATTTTAAGGATATACCGCTCGCCTTTATTTTGAATATTTTCCCACCTCTATGCTGAAAATTTTTGTCCTATTGTTTCTTTATTTGGTTAATTTGATGCTACAAGAAATACTAATTCAAGAAAATAATAGGGATTAAACCGGGTAATAAAATTGACCCATTTCTGTCTGTCCTGGAAATCTCTGCAACGTAGGGACCCTTACTGTGAAATGGGCCCTTTATTTGACCATTTGTTTTCTTTTCATTTCTAGGTTTTTGAGCTATACTCCGTTTCTCCTTTTGTAATAAATAATTCACATATATGCAAATACGCTTTCAATATCTTCTTTACTAGTCAAGAAAGAAAGTAGCAAATCTTGGCTTGCTTTACAAAATCTTGTCACGGGATTATACAGCGATTTTGTTCATATTCCAAAAGGCGCATATCGTTTAATCTCTACAAATTTGTTATGATTCACATGTTATTCTGATTTGTCCTAGGTTTGATTTATCAAACTGTGACTTTGTGTGTCACAGGTTATTCAGTTCCTTTTGCCCCAGACAGAAATGTTCATTCCCTCAACAACAACTTTGATGATATGAATGGTTTTGCTCAATCCCAACCACATCGTCACTCCACCAAGGTCAACCGAGGATTCGTCCCCGAATACGGTACTCAATAGTTTATACATACAATCCATGTTTCAAACTCAAACACCATTGTTGCTGACATTCCTAAACTAATATAATTAGATCTGTTGTTGGCTCGGCGGAACGCGATGGTGCTGCAACATCGGCGGAGTCTACTACTTGCGGGAGGCACGTCTCCAATGAACCGTGGGGTGTACCTTCCTCAGGAGTGGACTTACTGATTCAGACCCAAGTGATGGTAGAAAGAAACCTACTAGGTAGAAAACTAAGTTGGTAAATGGCAGAAGAGAAGATGATGATTTTTGATTTTCTTGTGGTTTTCATAAGTCATATTTGATGAAGTCTGTAGTTAGAGGGGGACAATAAAAATGTTGGTTAAGGATGGAGACTGATGACATTTTGTGACAAGGGTTGTTTTGCAATAGTAAGAAGAAGAAGAATAGAGGAATATGTCATAGAAAAGCAAGCAGTAGTAGTAGTAGTTGGGGTGAGGGGTTTTTGGTTGTAATATTTTCAATGAATAAGTGGATTGCATCTTCTTCTTAGGTGGGGTTTGGCATGTTAGAAAATGTTGCAAGTGACATCTACTGTGTTAGGTTTTGTGTGGGTTATTTTGGTCATTTTGTACGTTGCGGGAAATGGAGAGAAATCCACAGCCCCCCCTCTTGTAATGGTAGTAGTGTATTATTCAATTGCTAAAGTATAAATGTAATAAGAAGGGGTAGTTTTGTCATTAATGTACATAGTTGTGTATTTATTATCAGTTATGGTTATTTTTCTCAATTATTTGGTTTTGGTCTTTATGTTGATGGGCTGGTTGTTCCAACTTTTATTATGGATTCTCACATTTTTATGTATGTGCAGTGCAATAACCAATAATATTGGGTATGTATGTATTTATCAGGCTGAGGCTGGCATTGCTGTTTTCACGTTTTATGTTGGTGAAGTTGGCAGTGTGGTAATTAATATTTAGAGTTGTTTCTCATTAATTGCGAAATTTACTCACTTTTTTTTAAATATTACACTAACACCCTCACGGGGTGTAGTCGTAATTTTGCTAGATAAGAGGTGTCTGTATAATTCAATATAACTTCAAGGGGTGTAAATATAATTTACCTTGGGATGAAGTATATTAATTTTGGGTTTATTATGGGGTGTTTGTATAAACTTTTATTATTGAATAGAAATTACAATAATTTTAATGAGTGTATTTATAATTTTAAAAATTTCAAAGTATTAACGTAATTAGGCATCATTTTGGGGGCCCTAAATGTTATGCAAAAAAGATTGAATTAGTACTGAAATGGGTTTTATTTATTCTTTATTTTATGAGAATTTATGAGAGGAATAATGATTTATAGCTCCGTAAATAAAACTTCAATATTAATTAAGAGATTGTTTGTTTGAGTATAAATAAATATAATTAAAGTTGTGTGAAAGCAGAAGGCAAATAGCTTCAGCGTGAAGCAGACTGAGATTGGGACGTGGGAATGGGTGCTCTGACGTACGACGTAGTATTGATATTGATTGACAGCTCCACCTCCATTTTCACCTTTTTCTTTTGAGATTATTACACGACATTAACGGATTTGAAAAATTATATTTAACATTTTTAAAATTTACTTGCTTTCATCTAATAAATTAATTTTTTATTAATTAAAATTTATAAAATTAATATTAATAAAGAAATTAAATAAAAATTGATATATACTTAATTGACTTATTACTGATTTATTATAGGTCAATCATTATTTTTTAAACTAAACTACCCTTGTAATGATTAAGATATATCTCGTCATATATATTAACTCGTGAAAATATATAAGGGTAATTTAATCATAGAAAATTTATTTGACATGCAATAATTCAGTAATAAATCAATTAGAGGTAAATACAAATTTTCGTTCGAATTTTTTATTAATATTAATAAATTTAGTAAATTTTTATTAATGGAGGGACTAATTTGTTAGATAAAAGTAAATTTCAGGGATACTAGATGTAATATCTCAAACAATAGGGTGATTATGTGTAATTACACTAAATCTTAAGGGAAGAAAGTGTTATTATTCCTTTCTGTTTAATTTTTAAAGAGTCATAATTTATTATAAATAATAAAAAAAAATTTATTACGTAAGCGTCAAAATGTCAAATATTAGTAATTAGAATTAATTATAATAAGAGCATATACTAAAAGAGAAATAATGGCTATATCTTTTATAATGGCTAAATTTAATTTATGCTTGTTGTAAATACCAAACTGAAAAAGAATTATGAGGCGTAACTTAATTGGTGATATTGAGGTCTTATGGCCATAAGATCATAGGCTTGAATCCCATCAACATCTAAAATGTTATTCTACTTTTATTCTATGAGTCATTTTCTTTTGATAGTAAGTGTCGTTATATTTTAATAGTAATTATTAATTATATATACAATTATTTGATATTAATGATTAGTATATGACTATTATAGTTGTTAGATACAAATTTGATATTCATAATTTGTAATTGATTTAATCATGATAGTTCACTGCTAAAAAAAATAATAATGAAAATAAAAACATTTCATGTTTGGTATATATCTGAAGGGTTAATTAATTTTTTATTAATAAAAAACAAATAAATTATATTAATATTAAGATTCATGATTTGAATTTAGCAGCATGAGTAAGTAGATTTGAAAAATCATAAATTGTTAAAAAAATTAATACAAATTATTGGTTAGTACAATCTTCACATAGCCAAAAGAAAAAAAGAAAAATCATATGAGCTTGGAATTTGAAAGAAAAAAATATTAGGATATGGTATTATATATAATAAGGGGTGGAGATAGGAGAGGAGACTGAGTCAACCTAAACAACAGTGAAAAGTGGTAGTAGTACCAAATCACAACTACCAAAAATGTCCGCCACTCCCACACTCACTTCCCTTCCATATCTGACAAAAAAGCCTTCTTTCACACACCACCCGCCAAAACTCAACCCACACACTTTTTCTGATATTTTCATGTGAGATTTCAATTTAGGTTGCATTTTCTTTTTTTTGATAAAGTAACTAATTTGACGGTAAAAGTACATTTTTCAATAAGAGGGATTTGTAATTTTGATCGCCTACTTTATGAGATAATATTTTTGATTTATAAGATTAAAAAACATTACAGATGTGGCCCCATGCACTAATCTTATGGGACTAAATTTTGGGATCACAGTTGCAACGGTGTTTAATTTCGTAGAGCAAAGAATATTAATCTGTAAAATATAAGACCAAAAGTGCAACTCCATTTGATCAATGGGAGTAAAAGTATAATTTTGTTTAATTTGATGTATCTAATGTGAATTCTAAAAGTATCTCAACAGTTGTAGTAATTGTAGCAACACCAATTTGATGTGTTAAATATAAAATTTAGAAAAATATGTGAGTTGTGATAGTATGTCTGCATTATATTGAGGCACGCATTGGGTATGCCCCATCCACTACTATCAGGGAATGTAGGTTGATATGATTGTGAATTGTAGGGGATGGAATTTTGGGAAATAGAGTCCTTCAAACAAGCGCCTTATATTTCTTTATTAATTTTGTTAAATTGTTACATTAAAATAATATTTTTTCCATTTTACATAAAAAAAGATTTATTTTCTTCTTCCTTAACACATTTTTTAAGACTGATGTTTACGTAAATTTACAGCATGTGGCCTTTTTTCATATGTTTGATATATAGGTTAAGGGTTATTTCACTATTTGAGTGATAGTTTAGTAATTGTATTTTAGCCTAAAAATTAACCCTTTATTTATAAAAAATTGAATATATTGTAATTGTAGAAATGGAAAGAATGAAGGAGAGAGAGAAATAGAAGGCGAAGACGAGCGTCTGCGATCCAAGGCAATGTGTTGGTGTTGTGGGAGAGAGTGGGGTATTCCTTGTTACTACAACCTCACTTTGTCTTTTTAAAAGATATATATGTCCACTTTAGCAGCATGGAAATGAACATGGATCCCCTCATCCTTAATCTACTTTGCAAGATATTTTAATTACATTAATAGATTCTGTTTTACTGTCTTTTTTATTTCTAGGAATACTCTACACATTTTCTAGGAATATATTATACCACCTCTTCTCGAGTCCTTTATTTGAACAATTGTGGTATTGTGTATTTCATCACTCAATAAAAGAGCAACGAGTTGAGCTGATTATGACTTTGAAACTCCTCTTTTTTTCCTGATAACATTAAGGTTGTAAAAAATTATCAAATTTCATTTTTTTTTGGGTTCCTAAACTAAATTCCTAATAATATTTCCTTCTCCATTGATAAAAAATGTTTTATAAATAAAATATTAAAATAAATTAGAGTGAGTAGTAGCCCAATTTGAAATATCGATGGCCTTCAAAGAAATTGTGGTTTCGGTCCATTGGGCTTTACATTCTTTTCAAAACATTGGTGTCAGAAGGTTTTTGTTTTTCAGTGGTATGACTGTAGGAAAATGGCAAAAATATATTTATAGGTAAAAATACTACAGGTGCCCTTAAATTTTACTATAATGATAAATACCATTAATTATTTAAAAAATTATAAATATCACTCTAATATTTATAAGTAATATAAATTTTAAAAAAATTCATCGTAATTTATCCTATATTTATTTATGGTGGGAGGGGACATGGGGATAATTTAAATAATGTGGTGGACAAAAAGAAGCTGCTGGAAAATGACAAGAAGCGTCTGGAAAACCTCTACATTCCATTGCTTCATAAATGATAAATAAAATACATTAACATCTCTTAAACTTAGATTACGATACATAAATATTTATATCTATATATACATATATATTAATAAATTTATAGCTACATTTATTGAAATTATGATTAGTTACAATTATATTTTCTCTTTAAAGATAAAAATATCTTTCAAGGACTATAGTTGTAATTTTATAAAAGACATAAAATATTTATATAATTGGACCTAAGATTAAAAATTATCAATGCAATTTATCTTAAATTATAAACGTAAAACAAGGGGTGCAAACACTGGTAAAAATTTAATATTCAAGTTAAATTATAATTGTATATTTATTTGATTTGAAGTTGATAATTGTAGCTAGTTAAATTATATTAAGAGTAGATGATGAATTATAGGGACTAGTTACGGGCAAAAGCGTCCATGAAAATAAAAAAGTGCTCTGTCATTAGAGGTTTTCCTCTGCCATTATCTAATAATCATCAATGATCCCAAAAGAGCGTGGCTGCATATGATTGGTTAAGCTAGTGAAGGCTGGACTTCTCCGGATACTTCTTCTTTCTGCCAAACTTGTCTCGTGTTTTCTTTCCTCAAACTTCAAATCCGCCTATAAATACAGTTTGTACCTCCTCCTCCCATCACCAAGAAACCAAAAACACAGCCTCTACTTCCATTGCATTTCCAGAAGAAAATGTCGCTGATCCCAAGTGTTTTCGGCCGACGAAGCAGCGTTTTCGACCCACTCTCCATGGATCTCTGGGACCCTTTCCGTGACTGGCCTGTCAGTTCCTCCGACGAGACCTCGCAGTTGGCGGCCACCAGGATTGACTGGAAGGAGACGCCGGAGGCCCACGTGTTCAAGGCGGATGTTCCAGGGCTGAAGAAGGAGGAGGTGAAGGTGGAGGTGGAGGAAGGGAATGTCCTCCAGATAAGCGGCGAACGCACCCGTGAGAAAGAGGAGAAGAACGACACATGGCACCGTGTGGAGAGGAGCTCCGGGAAGTTCCTGCGCCGATTCAGGCTGCCGGAGAACGCGAAGATGGATCAGATCAAAGCCAGCATGGAGAATGGTGTGCTGACTGTCACAGTTCCAAAGGAGGAAGTGAAGAAGCCTGAGGTAAAGGCCATTCAGATTTCAGGCTAAGAAGTAACATTCTCAATGTATAATAATCAACATGAGTATGTGTGTGCGACTGTTTTTCATTTACGATTATGGGATTTGTACCGAGTTGGATATGTAATGTTGAGAATGTAAGAATGGAATAAAGTGTGGAATTTTATGTATTCTAAATTGTATGATCTCAGCATTTGCTTTCTTGAATAAATACAAACTCCCTACTCAGAAATTAAACGTCTATATATGAATTGAATATGTGCATAGTTGGAAAATTAAAAACAGAGAAATTGGACATTTGAGTATTCAAATGTTGGAACTCTTAATTTGAACTCTAATGAAGGTTGTGCAGTGCAGAATGTACCTGGGATTTGGAAAAATGTATAACAAATTATGAGTGCAGAGATTTCATAAGAAATTGAAGTCATGTAACATGTTTGAGATATGATACCTTAACAAACAAGGCAGCTTGTTTTAGATATATGTTGATGATTGGTTGTTGAGACCAGTGAAGTTAATCGTTAATTCTATAATTACAATCAGATCCAGCCTTAAAAGAATTAAGTGTTAATTTCTCAATTTTTACTTTCGAAACTTACTAAAAAGGACACTTGAAGCATTTTGGGGTGTTTCTACTTCTTTTGGTTTTTCGTAACAAATTCAACTTTATTTTTTATTTTCAAAATTTCACATTTAAAGTTAATACTATAATTTTCAAATAATTTAGCACTAATAAAATGTATGTTTTCACATAATTAATATTTTAGAAATTTTATATTATATTGGCTACATTATCTAATATTATCCATATATCATAAAAAATATAAATTAAATTGCTATGATTAATTAATAGAAAGTATATTTTTTGAGAAATCATGCAAGTTTTTTTAATAAGTTTAGAGGGTAATGAGGGTGTGGAATGCATTTGGTATGGGCTGCAATAATACAATGCCCATATTCCCATTGTCTTTGCCACCGCTCCAACTGGAAAAGTTATAGCTTAAACCAAAGCCCATCCAGAAGATACATACCATCAATGATGTCCGGATATAATTGAGTTTTTTTTTTTTTTTTTAAATAAATATTAGTTTGATCGATAATATTAAATAAGCAATACTTAATTAATACTTATCATTACAGTAGGAAAGGTGAAATTCAAACCCATAACATGTAAGATCATTAACCTCAATTTTCTAGACCTCATTAATAAAAATAATTGAGATTTTATGAATAAATTTAATATCATGAATTCGAATTCTTATCATACATATAAGTGTTTGTTTTATTTTATAATTTTTAATTATATTAATATAATAATCTGAATTAGGGTGTTTTTTATTTGTTCAATTTATTAGTATAATTATATAATTTATTGACTCTATAAATTAAAAAGGGGGAAAAAAAAAAAAAAGTACAGATGCTTGGGGAAGGAACGAGGTTTATCTAGAAGATGATGAGGGGAGCTGAAAGCGTGATTCATAGAATATACAAGAAAACGCGAGAATCATCTTGTAGCTCATATAAATAAAGCGTGCTCTTTCAACCAAATTCCACAACAAAGATTTGATCATACAAGTAACAAGCCTGCCCACAAGAATCCTTTACAACACACTCTTCATCAATCAAGCCAACCTATTCTCTCTCTGTTCTTGCACTGCAAAATATTAGCACAATGTCTCTGATTCCAAGCTTCTTTGGCAACCGCCGGAGCAACGTCTTCGATCCATTCTCGTTGGATATCTGGGATCCCTTCGAGGGCTTCCCTTTCTCCACCGCCGCTCGAGAAACCACTGCCATCGCCAACGCCCGCATCGACTGGAAAGAGACGCCGGAATCCCATGTGTTCAAGGTGGATGTTCCTGGGTTGAAGAAAGAGGAAGTGAAGGTGGAGGTTGAGGATGGGAGAATTCTGCAGATAAGCGGGGAAAGAAGCAAAGAGCAGGAGGAGAAGAATGAGAAATGGCACCGGGTGGAGAGGAGCGGCGGGAAGTTCCTCCGCCGGTTCAGGCTGCCGGAGAATGCCAAGTTAGATCAGGTAAAGGCGGGAATGGAGAATGGGGTGCTGACAGTGACGGTGCCAAAGGAGGAGGTGAAGAAGGCAGAGGTGAAGGCCATTGACATCTCTGGTTGAGCAATCAAGATATATGAGCATGATCGTGTTGAATAATAATGTAATTGTTGTGGTGTGGTGTTTGCATGTCAGGAATTCGTGTATCTCAGATTGAATGAGGTGTGGGTTTATATGTTAATAAATAAATAAAAGATTGTGGTTTTAGGCTCTGTTTTCAATCATTATGAATGAGAGACGATGACAAAGAAAGATATATAAACGTTCCATGAAATTCTCAACTTTAATTAATTAGCCTAATCCAAATATAGTAATTTGGTTAAACACATCTTGGGTATATGGAGGACTGTAATTATAGTATCTTTGTGCCAAACAAATTTAATTATTTATTTATCTTTCTGTTATATCAATTCTGCAACACACCTACTAATAACAAGATGGAGGAGCCAGTTGGATTTTTATTTCACTTACTGTTGCATTTTTAATTTTAATTATCATATACAAAAAATATATTTAAGAAAAAAATTTATATATTTTAAATAGAATAAAAAATATAAGATAAATTGAAATAAAAAATTCCGTTAGAGTAATGCGAGACCTAAAATTGCATCTTTAATTCCATACATAGTTATTTTTTGTCCAATAAATTTATGAGAGTTTGAATTTTTTTAATTGAAATATATTGATCCCACGTGGTTGTACAATATCTGTTTGTTTTTTTTTTTTTTTGGCTTTCTCTGCATTTAAAAATTAACTAAAATAATCGCATGGTAGTTAAATTTAGGATAAACTATAACATGTTTTTTTTAAAAAAATTTGATAATAATAATAAATAATCTCTTTTTATTTAAAAAATTATTAATGCCTTCCTGATTTTAACCACATTCTAACAATTAACTAAATCCGTTAGATGTTCCCATTGAGTATGAATTACAATTTTATTTATTTTAAAAAAATTAATTTTTTATGGAATTTTTTTTCATTCACCTAGTCTGTTCTATTATTTTTTAAAAATACAATTAAAATTTTTGGAGCTACATCCAAAAATTACATAAATATTTTTTCAAACAACGCATATATTGATAGCTATGCTAAACTTAAGGAAAAATAATTGTAGTTTACCATTAAATCATCTAAATATATTTATACGATAGTTAATATGATTCTGTTTTGCAAAATGGTCAACATACACAAACCATCTCAGAGTTGGAGTAAATATACTGATTTCCTTATTCCTAATTTTGACAATTTGCTATATATTCTAGCTTTGGATAAAGTTATTAATAAAATTCAATTTTGTCATTGGAGATTTTATTACTAAAAATAAGGAGTATTTTACTGATCACTTACTAATTTTTAGTTTGAACAATAATATTTCATCTTATGTGGAAGAAAGATAGTAATCAACAAAATATAATAAAACCGATATAACGATTTTCTATTCTTAATTTTAAATTTATTTCCCCTAATTCTTTTTAAGTTTAAAAAAGATTTTGGTCTGTATTTTAATATGATTATATATGAAAATGTAAATGTGTAAGTATTTATTAAATTTTGACAAAGTTTTGGATTGAAGAAGATGAATATCAAAGTTGACCAGCAAGTAATAATAAGAAGGATATAGAGGCATGCGGAAAGAACGAGTTTTATCTAGAAGATACTGTGCGTGGCTGAAACTGAAAGCACGATTCTTAGAATACACATGAATGTGCGCGAATCATCCGCCCGCAGGTATAAATAAGCGTGCTCCTTCATACAGGTTCTACAACAAAGATTCCGACAAGCCTTTGCAGAAGAAAGATCAACAAACAAAACCGTTCCTCTGTTCTTGCACAAATTTAAGACAATGTCTCTGATTCCAAGCTTCTTTGGTGGCAACCGCCGGAGCAACGTCTTCGATCCCTTTTCATTGGATATCTGGGATCCCTTTGAGGGCTTCCCTTTCTCCACCGCCGTCGCCAATCTCCCCTCCTCCACTCGAGAAACCACCGCCATTGCCAACGCTCGCATCGACTGGAAAGAGACGCCGGAGGCCCATGTGTTCAAGGTGGATGTTCCTGGATTGAAGAAAGAGGAAGTTAAGGTGGAGGTTGAGGATGGCACAATTCTGCAGATAAGCGGGGAGAGAAGCAAAGAGCAGGAGGAGAAGAACGACAAGTGGCACCGCGTGGAGAGGAGCAGCGGCAAATTCCTCCGCCGCTTCAGGCTGCCGGAGAATGCGAAGTTGGATCAGGTAAAGGCGGCGATGGAGAATGGGGTGTTGACAGTCACGGTGCCAAAGGAGGAGGTGAAGAAGCCAGAGGTGAAGGCCATTGACATTTCTGCTTAATTCCTAGGCTTGCATATCTGTATGGCAGTTGTGTATGTTTGATGACTTATACTGTATTCCCAATTCTATGCATATATTTGGGAAAATTGTGTTTTTGAGCTGTAAAAAATGATGTATCTGTGCAGTGAGATTGTAAAGTTTGAGTATCAATAAATAAAAGTGAAGAGTATTCAGAAATTAGATACAAAAGTGGTAGATATTAGCTTCTTGAAGCACAAGTTTTGAGTAGAGGTTGATAGGGAAAACGTTCACCAATTACTTCTCCACAACCAAAAAGCTGAAAAGAAATTACAAACTATTCTGAGATGTTGCAACCGCTCCTTAATCTTTTTAGGCACAGGTTTTTATCTCCACAACGAATACAAAGATCATCCAAAGTACATGATCTAATCATTTGAGTTAACCCAAGTTGTATTTGATGTACATTGGCTACATCAATCAATCGACTAGAGCAAGCTCATGACACCGTCGACTTTAGAAACTCAATCAATCGGTTCAAATTCAAGTAAGAAGTTCCCCCTTCAGAGATCGCCTTCCTCGCCAACATCGCCATATTATGAGCCCTCTTCGAGAATTCATCCCTCCTCACATCCATCGCTTCCTTCACCATCTTCTCGACTGTGATCCTATCACAAGTATCTTTCATGTCCAATCCAACCTTCCACACCTCACTCACAAACCTACTATTCGTCATCTGATCTGCAAAATAAGGCCAACAAAGCATTGGCAGGCCTATTGCTATACTTTCTATGGTTGAATTCCATCCACTGTGAGTAAAAAATGCACCGATTGCTGGATGGGCCAAAACTTCCTGTTGCGGCACCCATCCCACCATCCACCCTCTTGACTTGGTACCTTCCTCTAGCTCCACTGGAATCTCATTCCCGTTCCCGCTGATGGAATCAGGCCTCATTACCCACAAGAATTTGTGCCCGCTATTCACCAGCCCATACCAGAACTCCAACAGTTCATCCCTCGTTAATGTTGTAATACTTCCAAAGCTCACATAAATCACAGAGCAGGTAGGTTGAGAGTCCAGCCAGGCAATGCAACTACGGTCTTCCTCCCAAAGACTGCTCGAATAATTGTGCGATGATTCCATTCCCTCTGACTCCAGTCGGTCTTTCAGAAGAGCATGGATGGGGCCGATGGAATACAGGTTGGGAATGTGTTTACGGATTTGATCAAGAATTGGCGCTTCCAGATCTTCAAATGTATTGAGTATGAGTCCACAGGCCTCAACAGTTCTTTTAGTATCTGTTTTCATGGTCTTGAATGTAGGATCATCACCGTTTGCTACTCCGAAAGATCTTGGAATGTCTCGTCGCCGGAGAACCTTCTCCATTCCGGGCACGCTTGTTACCATCATGTCCATTTCTTTCTTTTTCCAATATGTCAGTTTGTCTTCATTCTTCCCTGAATCGAGTAAAGCAAACAATTAGGGTGCTATTCCTGAGATTTAGTGTAGTAACAGACTAAATCTAGCTCTTATGTTCATCACAGAAATTTATTGACATCAACGTAAGAACTGTATAAAATTCAAGCTTGCCCTAAAAATACATAAACTTCCTTAAAGATTTCGTTTAAATACAAGTGAAACCCCTACAATTTCTATATAAGCATATGCCTGCCTTACATTTGTTGTAAGTTTATTACACAATGTGCCATCATCATCACTGTCTTGATGAAATGATACATTTCAAACCTTGATGCAAGTCAAATTTACGCTATTTAATGTCATAATTCACAATTTTTAATAAAATATATTCACTTTATACTAATTTTTTTTCAAATTTTTATACTTTTTAACTCGTGATAAGAATTTGAAATTATATTCTATAACGTTAAGAAGTGCATTTTGAGAGTTATTTCAATTAAAATAATTAGTATTTGTATTGAATATGTATATCACTTATATTATAGTTTCTATAACAGCATAGTTATTTTATTTTAATAATCCTATGAACAATTAACCTTTTCAACATTTAATCGATCCTTGGTAGCAATTGAATCTTCGGTAAGAGGTTTGCCATGGTAAAGATTACCTTTTAAAGGGACCTCGCCGGCGTCGATAATCTCTTGAATACAGAAGTGCGGCCAGAAGGAACACGCGCCGATCGTCCTGAAGTAGATGTAAGGAATCCCCATTTCTTCTACCACCGAAATAATAAAGCTCAACAACCCGTCAATGATCAGGCAGCTCACGCCCCTCCTAGCGCCTCCATCACTCAGCCCATCAGTCGACTCCATCAAGCGGCGGAACTGTGATCCACCGAGTTCTTTGAGGCTGAACGCCAAATCCATGAGGCGCTCGCCCGCTCGGGGGTGATCGGCAGGGAGGCCATCGGAGAAGGTGGCCACCCGGAATCCGCTGTGGCGGGAGAACAGGGAGCGGAGGCTGGCGTGGCGGAGGAGGCGGTTGTGGGCGTAATTGGAGAGGAGAATGGTGACGTGGAGGCCGGAGAGACAGAGGAGCTCCGCCAGGTTGAGCATGGAGTTGACGTGGCCTTGCAGTGGTAGCGGAAAAATGAGAATGTGCGGCGGCAACTCCGTGTCAGTTTCTGGATGGCTCATCTCCACAGGTAGATTAATGTTTGAGTTGGATAATTTGATTGTTTTGAGCACAGTAGGGGAGGGCGAGGGTGAGGGTGAGGGTGAGGGTGGGAGTGATCAACAGAGTTGGGACTTGGGAGAGGGATGCTTAATTATTAGAAAAATGAGAGGTTGCAAATCCACCCCAACAATAGCTGGCTCCCTTCACTATGTTATTTAATTCCTCACATTTTTTGATATGAAGTAGCAAATCCGAATAAGTCACATAATTAAAGGATCAGAAGTGATATTGACCAAATGACTTGTTATTGCTAATAATGACTCACTTTAATCTTTTAAATTTATTCATAATTAGCTGCCACTGCTAACTACTCATCAATAAATAAGTATGCATTTTTAAATATTGAAAAACGGTTTTGAATGGGAGGCTTTTTTATTTTCTTGTTTAATTATTTGTAATTAATAGTCGAATACAGATAGTTATATGCAAACAGTATTTTTGTTTTCGTGAAATGAGAAAACTTGACTGAAGACAAGTTTGATGGTCTGTACTCAAGAATGTGACCAAGAAGAAGTAGTACAACAACGGTTCACACCAACAGTTCCTAACGTATACATAAAAATGAATTGCTACAAACACGCTTTTATAAAATAAAAGCAACACTAAACAACAACTACGTCCACCTCTTCCTTCTTGTGTTCTTGCCCTGCTCCTTCTGCACCTCCACAACTCTACCTTTCACCTACTTCATTTCATCATTCTGGCTTCTATAATTTTCTATGAAATTTTTCTAAACAATTATTTAATTTTATCAAAATATTATATATATATATATATATATATATAAATTAAAACAATAAGTGTGATGCGATTTTATTTTGTATTAAAAATTGCAATTTGAAAGATAAATTATAAAAATTAGTTCGATTTGAGTGGTTTAAAATCTTACCCCTAATAATTATTCAAATATTTGGGGTAGATTCTATAATATGATTATCCTATGAGTGGGTAACGTAATTATTTATTATTAGTTTTTGATAAAATTTTGGTTTGAAGAAGACCGAGATGAAAGTTGACTAGCAAGTAATAACGTCAATAAGGAAGGATAGAGAGAACGAGTTTTACTTTTATGTACAAGATATTGTCGGCGGCTAAACTGAAAGCGCGATTATTAGAATATACATGAAACTGCGAGAATCATCTGCCCACACGTATAAATAAGCGTGCTCCTTCATACAGGTTCTACAACAAAGATTTCAACAAGCCTTTGCAGAAGAAAGATCAAACAAACAAAGCTGTTCGCCGTTCTTGCGCAAATTTAAGGCAATGTCTCTGATTCCAAGCTTCTTTAGTGGCGACCGCCGGAGCAACGTCTTCGACCCCTTTTCATTGGATATCTGGAATCCCTTTGAGGGCTTCCCTTTCACCACCGCCGTCGCCAACGCTCGCATAGACTGGAAAGAGACGCCGGAGGCCCATGTGTTCAAGGTGGATGTTCCTGGATTGAAGAAAGAGGAAGTTAAGGTGGAGGTTGAGGATGGCACAATTCTACAGATAAGCGGGGAGAGAAGCAAAGAGCACGAGGAGAAGAATGAGAAATGGCACCGCGTGGAGAGGAGCAGCGGCAAATTCCTCCACCGCTTCAGGCTGCCGGAGAATGCCAAGTTGGATCAGGTAAAGGCGGCAATGGAGAATGGGGTGCTGACAGTCACGGTGCCAAAGGAGGAGGTGAAGAAGCCAGAGGTGAAGGCCATTGACATCTCTGCTTAATTCCCAGGCTTGCACATCTGTGTGTCAGTTGTGTACGTTTGATGACGGTACTGTATTCCCAATTGTATGCATATATTTGGGGAAACTGTGTTTTTTAGTCGTAAAAGTGATGTATTTGTGCAGTGAGATTGTAAAGTTTGAGTATCAATAAAGAAACAGCATATTAGTGTTAAAAAAAAGTGAAGAGTATTCAGATATTAGATACAAAGGTGGTAGATATTGGGTGATTTTAGCTTCTTGAAGCACAAGTTTTGAGTAGAGGTTGATATTCCAAACCATTCTAAGATGCTGCAACCACTCGTTAAATCTTTTAGGCACAGTTTATATCTCTACAAGGAATACTATCTACAAGAACTAAGATCATAAAAAGTACATATTCTAATCACCTGAGTTAGCCCAAGTTGTCATTTGAAGTACATTGGCCACATCGAGCAAATGACGAGAGCAAGCTCATGACACCGTCGACTTCAAAAACTCAACCAATCGATTCAAATTCAAGTAAGAAGATCCCCCTTCAGAGATCGCCTTCCCCGACAACACTGCCATACTATGAGCCCTCTCCAAGAATTCATCCCTCCTAACATCCATCACATCCTTCACCATCTTCTCGACTATGATCCTATCACAAGTATCTTTCATGTCCAATCCAATTTTCCACACCTTACTCACAAACCTACTGTTCGTTGTCTGATCAGCAAAATAAGCCCAACAAATCATTGGCAGGCCTATTGCTATACTTTCTAGGGTCGAATTCCATCCACTGTGAGTGAAAAATGCACCGATTGCTGGATGGGCTAAAACTTCTTGTTGCGGTACCCATCCCACCATGCACCCTCTTGACTTGGTACCTTCCTCTAGCTCCACTGGAATCTCATTCCAGTTCTCGCTGTTGTTTCCGACGATAGAATCAGGCCTTATCACCCACAAGAATCTGTGCCCACTATTCACCAGCCCATACCAGAACTCTAACAATTCATCCCTCGTTAATATTGTAATACTTCCGAAGCTCACATATATCACAGAGCAGGTTGGTTGAGAGTCCAACCAGGCAATGCAGCTACGGTCTTCCTCCCAAAAACTGCTTGAATGATTGTGCGATGATTCCATTCCTTTCGACTCCAGCTGGGCTTTAAGAAGCGCATGGAGGGGGCCAATGGAATACAGGTTGGGAATGTGTTTACGGATTTCATCAAGAATTGGCCCTTCCAGATCTTCAAATGTATTGAGTATGAGTCCACAGGCCTCAACAGTTTTTTTAGTATCTGTTTTCATGGTCTTGAATGTAGGATCATCAGCATTTGCTACTCCGAAAAATCTTGGAATGTCGCGTCGCCGGAGAAACCTCTCCATTCCCGGCACGCTTGTTACCATCATGTCCATTTCTTTCTTTTTCCAGTATGTCAATTTGTCTTCATTCTTCCCTGAATCGAGTAAAGCAAACAATTAGGGTGCTATTCCTGAAATTTACTGTAGTCAGACTAAATCTACCTCTTATGTTCATCACAGAAATTTATTGACATCAACATAAGAATTGTACAAGATTCAAGTTTGCCCTAAAAATACATAAACTTCCTTAAAGATTTTGTTTAAATACAAGTAAAACCCCTAAAAATGATACGTTTCAAACCTTGCTACAATTCAAGTTTACGCTATTTAATCATAATATAACAATATTTTCTTTCAAATTTTTACACTTTTTAACTTGTGATGAGAATTTAAAATTATATTCTGTTAGTGTTAAAGTGGCATTTTAAAATTATTTCAATTAAAACAATTAGTATTTAGTATATCACTCTTTATCTTTTCCTTTTCGGAAAAAAGAAAAACCAATGAGCATATTAATTTATATTTATAACCCTATGAGCAATCAATCCTTTCACTAAACAGATAATCAAATTAATGGATCATCCATAGCAACTGAATCTTCGGAAAGAGGTGCCATGGTAAAGATTACCTCTCAAAGGGACCTCGCCGGCGTCCATAATCTCTTGAATACAGAAATACGGCCAGAAGGCACACGCGCTGATCGTTCTGAAGTAGATGTAAGGAATCCCCATTTCTTCAACCACCGAAATAGCAAAGCTCAACACCCCGTCCATGATTAAGCAGCTCACGCGCCTCATAGCGCCGCCCTCACTCAGCCCATCAGTCGACTCCATCAGGCGGCGGAACTGTGACCCACCAATTTGTTTGAGGCTCAACGCCATATCCACGATTCGCTCTCCCACTCGGGGGTGATCGGGAGGGAGGCCGTCGGAGATGGTGGCCACCCGGAATCCGCTGTGGCGGGAGAACCGGGACCGGAGGGTGGCGTGGCGGAGGAGGCGGTTGTGGGTGTAATCGGAGAGGAGAATGGTGACGTGGAGGCCGGAGAGGCAGAGGAGCTCCGCCAGGTTGAGCATGGAGTTGACGTGGCCTTGTAGTGGAACAGGAAAAATGAGAATGTGGGGCGGCAACTCCATGGCGGTTTCCCGGTCGCTCATCTCCACAGTTAGATTGATGGTTTGTGTCATTGTGTTGTATAATTTTCCATTGATCGATTGTTTATCCGCGCGCATGTTTTGATTTTTCCAACAGGATGTCCTTATCCTCTTTTTATCAACTTTTTACTCTTCATAAATCAACTCTTTTAAATTAGCTTATTATTCTCTATTTCTTTTTCGGTATTTTCTTATTTCTCTCATTCATTTGTTAATAACTTTTTATCATTTTTTTGTTCAGTTAACAAAATTAATTATGTACACATGTTTGTATTTGTCACTGCCTAATCCATAAACTACTCTGCTCATGCATTGTGTTCAGAATTGTACTTCTGATGCCAAAAGTTTTATAATTGACTTACTATTCAAAAAATTAAGGTCCAATTATGTGAAAATTAGCACAAGTTACAATATATATTTGTTCCCATCAAACACTCTAACAAGAATTTACATATACACAATAAGTATATATATATATATATATCAAAATTACGTCATTAATTTCACCTAAAAAAATTTATATGATGTATATATAAAATCGATGTCACAATTATTGCAATAAAAGATACAATTTAACTTGTCCCTACTTTTGTGTAATTTTGGATGGGCCAAGTAGCTCAAGATATGCCAATTGCTAAAGGGACGAAAAATTATTATTAAAATCATATTTATTTAAATTAATTTATTACTCATGCATTTGTCACATGATTAACTATTTTCTTTGACTTGTGTATCAATTATACAATAAATATATTTATTCATCATAAATTTAGTTTTGATTTGATTAAATTTGATTCGAATCAGTTTGGATTTATCTCTTTGTATTTTTTAAAATACAATAATTTACCCCTATATGATTTTTAAAATGAAGCAATTTACCTCCATATATAAGGAGTTAAATTGCTTTATTTTAAAAAGTATAGGGGGATAATTGCTATATTTTTTTCATAAAAGAATGATGTGCTTATTTTTAATATTATAGGACGTAAATTGCTATTCATCCTATTATTTTATATACATGTGTACATCAAATGAAGTAACATAAAATAAAATTTATAACAGAAAATTCAATGCAAATTTGAATTGAAGTTTGCCCTCTGTGGAGATTCTTATGCTTCCTGACCCTGCTTAAAGAAGGATATAGAAGCTTGCAGAAAGAAGTGAGTTTTATCTAGAAGATTCCGATGGTGACTGAAAGCGTGATTTTTGGAATATACATGAAAGTGCGAGAATCGTTTGCTAGCCCATATAAATAAGCCTGCTCCTTCAACCAAATTCTACAAGAAAGATTCGAACAAGCCTTGGCATAAGAAAGTTTTACGACTCACTCTTCATCAATCACACTAAGCCGTCCGCTGTTCTTGCCCAAAAGTAACAAAATGTCTCTGATTCCAAGCTTCTTTGGCAACCGCCGGAGCAACGTCTTCGATCCATTCTCGCTGGATGCTTGGGATCCCTTTGAGGGCTTCCCTTTCTCCACAGCCGTCGCCAATCTCCCACCCTCCGCTCGAGAAACCAGGGCCATCGCCAACGCCCGCATCGACTGGAAAGAGACGCCGGAAACCCATGTGTTCAAGGTGGACGTTCCTGGGTTGAAGAAAGAGGAAGTTAAAGTGGAGGTTGAGGATGGGAGAATTCTGCAGATAAGTGGGGAGAGAAGCAAAGAGCAGGAGGAGAAGAATGAGAAATGGCACCGGGTGGAGAGGAGCAGCGGGAAGTTCCTCCGCCGCTTCAGGCTGCCGGAGAATGCCAAGTTGGATCAGGTGAAGGCGGCAATGGAGAATGGGGTGCTGACAGTCACGGTGCCAAAGGAGGAGGTGAAGAAGCCAGAGGTGAAGGCCATTGACATTTCTGCTTAATTCTGTACTGCAGTTGTGTGGATTTTAAGCTTGAAGCCGTTGCTCTGATTCACGTATGCAAATAGTTGTGAAAATTGTGTAATTGAGTTGTAAAAATGTTGTATTTGTGCAATAAAATTATGGATTTTGAGTTTTGAACAAAGAAACAGAGTACATGTTTCCCTCAAACATTTTAATGTTTGGTTTTGATTTTGGCTCATATTTGAGATTGATCAAAATATAGAATATATTCGATTTGTTTGATTTTTAAGTTTTAGATATATTTTTGATTATTTTAAAGTAATTTTAATTATTTTTTGTTCAAAAAGTACAATTAATTAAAAAATAATATTTATTTTAATTAATTCACAATTAAATAAATTATATATATTTATATATAAATACATATAAAAAGAGACATAATTTGACAATGAATAGTAATTTTTGTCTGGTAACTGCCCAATATTAAATATATCATACTTATTTTATATTATCTCAAAAAATAATTTAAACATACACACTATCTTTAACTTATTTTTATTTATCTTTGTTTTTCTCTCTCTATCTCCACAAAACACCCCAAAACAAGTTAAAAACAAAATCAAACATCATGTTTGTATTTCATCTAATGGACTGTGTTTAATAATGTCGGTTGTGTAATTTCATCGATCTAAAACAAAATATTTTAAACAGACCTTGCTGCTCTAGAAAAAAATATGTGATATTAATTATTATAATGACTTATTTAACACATTTTATATATCATATCAATTATCATAATTACACTTTTATTTTACATTTAATACATATTCAATTTGAAATTTCATCTCAACCAAGTTCATTTGGAGAAAAATTACCTGTAATCTCAGAGTAGTTTCAGGTTCAACTATGTTTTCTTTTTGTGAGAGTGTATCAAATTAATTAAAAGTTTATCAAGTTCATTTGGTGCAACATAAACCTATGGGCAGTTCACATGTTCCTCAATTATTGGTAAACATCCAAATGCAAACATTGGACACATCCATCAAATTACTAAACCAAGCTCAAGACACTGTCGACTTCAAAAACTCAATCAATCCATTCAAATTCAAGTAAGATGACCCCCCTTCAGAGATCGCCTTCCTTGCCAAAGTCGCCATACTATCAGCCCTCTCCAAGAATTCTTCCCTCCTCACCTCCATCACTTCCTTCACCATCTTCTCCACTATGATTCTATCACAGGTATCTTTCATGTCCAACCCAACCTTCCACACCTCACTTACGAACCTACTATTTGTTATCTGATCCGCAAAGTAAGCCCAACACAGCATTGGCAGGCCTAATGTAATACTTTCCAGGGTCGAATTCCATCCACTGTGCGTGAAAAACGCACCGATTGCTGGATGGGCTAGAACTTGCTGCTGCGGCACCCATCCCACCATGTACCCTCTTGACTTGGTACCTTCCTCTAGCTCCACTGGAATCTCATTCCCATTCCCGTTATCGTTTCCAATGATGGAATCAGGCCTTATTACCCACAAGAATCTGTGCCCGCTATTAACCAGCCCGTACCAGAATTCCAACAGTTCATCCCTTGTCAATATTGTAACACTTCCAAAGCTCACATATATCACAGAGCTGGCAGGCTGAGAGTCAAGCCAGGCAATGCAGTTTTGGTCTTCCTCCCAAAAACTGCTCGAACGATTGCGCGATGATTCCATTCCTTCAGACTCCAGCCCGGCTTTCAAAAGTGCATGGAGGGGGCCGATGGAATATAGGTTGGGAATGTGTTTGCGGATTTCATCAAGAATTGGCCCTTCCAGATCTTCAAATGTATTGAGTATGAGTCCGCTGGCATCGATAGTTCTTCTAGTCTCTGTTTTCATGGTCTGTAGTCCAGGGTGATTAATGTCTTCTACTTGGCAAAATCTTGGAATGTCGCGTCGCCGGAGAACCCTCTCCATGCCCGGCACGCTTGTTACCATCAGGTCCATTTCTTTCTTTTTCCAATATGTTAATTTGTCCTCATTCTTCCCTGCAATCAAATAAAGCAACAATCAGGGTGCTGCCCAAATTACTGTTGTGACGCAGTTGTACAAGCCTAACCAACATTTATTGATTGTGGTATCTATCAAAAGGTTCGATCTACTTGCATCTAAGTGCATATTCCTGACATATGATGTTGTAACAACTAAATTTAGTTGCTCGGTTCATCATAGAAATTATTGGATATCAACATAAAAATTGACTGAAAACTCAAGCTTACACTTGAGTCACTGATCCAAAGGCTGGATAATTATATAAACTTCCTTGAAGATGTGGCTTAAATACAGGTAAAACCAACCCTTACAATTTCTAAAAATGTGCATGCCTTTCCTTATAATTGTTATCTTATTTATAATTCCAACAGTATATATACCATCAACATTATTGGTGTATGGCTTAATAGCGTATGTTTTTTTTTAATAAGATATGGTATTAATTGTACAATTCATTAGAAGTGGACCTCACATGCATGTGTGCTGAACGTAGAGGATGGTACCAATTGTGCAACATCCAAACCAAAAAGGGAATTGTCTTGTTGTTCTACTTTCATGATCATATTGATTATTAATCCTTTCATTCATTACATACTCACACGTTAAGTTGGCCGAATGTAAATTACAATAAGTACCATAAATTTATGCTATAATTATTTTTATTCTATAAATGATTTAATTCGAACAATACTGATTCGACAAGAATTCTCCTAATCACACTAATTGATCATTCATAGCAATTGAATCTCAGAAGTGCGGTGCCATAATCAATATTACCTTTCAAAGGGACTTCGCCGGCATCGATAATCTCTTGAAGACAGAAATACGGCCAGAAGGAACACGCGCTGATTGTCCTGAAGTATATGTAAGGAATTCCCATTTCTTCAACCACTGGAATCGCAAATCTGAACACCCCGTCCACGATCAGGCAGCTCACCCGCCTCCTAGCGCCACCATCACTCAGCCCATCAGTCGACTCCATCAAGTGGCGGAACTGTTGCCCACCGACTTCTTTGAGGCTCAACACAATATCCACGATGCGCTCTCCCACTCGGGGGTGATCCGCAGGGAGGCCATCGGAGATGGTGACCACCCGGAAGCCACTGTGGCGGGAGAACCGGGACTGGAGGCTGGCGTGGCGGAGGAGGCGGTTGTGGGTGTAGTCGGAGAGGAGAATGGTGACGTGGAGGCCGGAGAGGCAGAGGAGCTCCGCCAGGTTGAGCATGGAGTTCACGTGGCCTTGCAGCGGTACAGGGAAAATGAGAACGTGCGGCGGAGACACGGCGGTGCTTTCTTGGCGGCTCATCCCCACAGGTAGATTGATGTTTGAGTTCGATTGTCTGATTGTTCTGAGGAGCCCCTAAACTTTGACAAGCTTTTTGGCACATGCGACTCTGTTTCGGTTTGTTTGTATTTTCATGAAACTTCACAAGAATAAGTAGCTCAAGACGTACCAATGACCAATCGCTAAGGGGACAATCAAGCCGACAATAAATTTTTAATTAGGGTTAATTTCACGTTGTCAGTCTTTGAAAACGTAAATTATATGTTCTTTTTAAAAAGTTTTAAAATCACTGTCACACAAAAAGTTCATCATTTACACTTAATTTTTTTTGTTAAATTTTGAATGAAAAATACTGGTATCAATATAAATATATAAATTTAATTTATCCTTTATTCAATATTCTCCTGCTCATGTAAAGCAAAGATTTGGGAGCCTGTACATCCAACCACGAAATAGAGCTTCTATCTTGCTTAACAAACTGCTTGAGCTAGCCGGAAACCATTTGTGAAATGGGCCGATGGAAAACGTTGGGATTCTATCGCTTTCCTGAAGTTTGAATAGTTCAGGCTCTTCAAGTTCTTTGAAGGTGTTGAAAATAAGCCTTTGTTCTCTCACGTGAAGGATTTGAGCCAGCTGAATCATGGGGTTTATGTGCCTTTGTAGTGGCACTGGAAACAGTACCAATCCACGTCGTTTATTCTGGTTCAAGATGGTTTTTTCCTGGATCATCCATGACTTTTAGCTGCCAAACCTTCCACATTGATGTGAGCTCTTGGAAAGATCAGTTATCGCTGTAGTATATTGATTTGAGCTCTTGAAAAGATCAGTCTGTTATCGCTGTAGTATCTTTATCTGTTCAGCGAGTCATTCCACTGTACTGTTATTGGATAATAACTAAATCAATGGATAATTACATTACGTGAGAAAACTCTAATTCATAGGCTTTAGTTGAATTTGACCAATTATATTGTAAGTATAATTAATTTGTCGTGTGCTTATTTTGCAGTTTAGCAAAAATTAAATGTATACTTATCGACTATTGTCAATGTGTGAACTATCAAGAAGATCAACTTGTAACCGTAGGATGGTTAACGATTATCTATTGAGCGATAGCTCCTCCACTGCCCTGTGGCTGGATAACGATTGAGCCGAGCATTTGTGCCACCATGCAGTTGGCGATACCAAAACATTGCGACAGAGTCATGTCCAAGATCTAATACAAGTCTTAGGTATATCATCAATCACAAAATCTTTCAAAAAATTTGGACATTAATCAAAGTATTCTATTATATTCGATAATATAGAATATATCATCAAATTTTTTTAATATTCCAATACACCAAACACTTTGAATTATGATCCAAACAAAGTTGAATCTGCAAATAAATGTTGTGAGGATGAAACAGTTTTGCTACATTTACTGTCGATGCTCTTATTTCTAGAATTTATAGGATCTTTTCCTATAAAAATTATCAAATACTTTGTAGTATATTATAAACTTTCAAATATCTTATAACATATTTTAAAAAGAGGTTACCCCTCTAAGCAGGAAATGTGAATGATGAAATAAAATCAACTAAGGCATCAAGTGCTTCGTAGGAAGAGCCACCTGAGTTTAAACAAAATCCAGCTTTCTCCTTCAGGCACATAACTCTCTGCCTCATTTCTTCCCCATCTCTTTCCACCATGAGTCTTCTAACTGCATCCCTGATTTCTCCTCTTTCCAGCCCTTTCTCCAACCTGATCCCGATTCTCCAGATATCATTAACGTATCTGGAGTTCACCATCTGATCACCAAAGAAAGGTGAACAAATCATTGGAACTCCTTCACAAATACTCTCCAGAGTCGAGTTCCATCCACTGTGAGTCCAAAATCCACCAACGGCAGGATGAGACAGAACTTCTTGTTGAGGAGCCCATTTCACAATATATCCCCTGTCATGAGTTGCCTCCAAGAACTCATCTGGCAGCATTGCTAGCCATTCTGAGTCACGGACTAATCCAGGCCGGACCACCCACAGGAATGGCTGCATGCTGTCCGCTAATCCCCATGCCATTTCATTCATTTTTTGTTGATCCATTGCTGCAATGCTCCCGAAACTCACGTAGAGAACAGAGCCTGGAGCTTGTGCATCGAGCCAGGAAATAGAGCTTCTGTCTTGTGTGAACAAACTGGTTGAGGCTGCTGAAAAACGTTTGTGAAACGGGCCGATTGTAAACGTTGGCATCAGAAACTGCTCCTGAAGTTTAGCCAGCTCGGGCTCTTCAAGTTCTTGAAATGTGTTGAAGACAAGACCTGAAGCTTTCTTCGTTTCTCTTACCATGTTTTCTATGGCCCGATACATGTCCTCCCCGTCGTGAGTTTCAAGTCGTGGAATATCCTTTACTTTGATGGGTGGAAGCTCCAGTACTGCAGCCTCCATTTTGGAATCTGGTGGACAAAGGGATTATAACTACATATACTTCATGAATCGAGACAACAACCAGCTAAAATGACGAACCATATATATTAGCAATAATTGCATCTGCATTCTGAATGATGGTTTATTTACACAAATAATCAATGTCTTTTGGAAAACTACATATGCATTCCGATTAACAACTTACACTGTTCTTTTAGTCACCAGAGTTGGTTTTTGACCCTGCCCAACATTACATCCACACCCAACCATTTGCGAATCCAGTTGCATGATAACTAACATTTTATTGTAATTCACATAAAACTATCCTTACAAAAACGATTTTGGACAACCGCGAATGTAAAATTATTACCTGGGCTCCATCAATCTTATATATTGCAATTACCTTTTTTGCATATTTTTTGCACTATTTCACAATCTGACTGCAATCCGTTCCTAACACTACTAATCCAAACACTCAAACAACGGACAGGAAGGAATTCAGCTAAAGGGCTGTACAAGAAGACTCACCCATGTAACTGAGGTATCTTTCTCGTAAAAGTGGAAGAGCACAGAAAGCTAAAAAGGAACAAACACTGCTAGTCCGTAGCACAATTCTTGGAATCTTGAATTTGTCGGCAGCAGCTTGTGTGAAATACCACATAGCATCGCTAACCACGCACACGACTCGACAAATTAAATCGTCGGGCGACAATATCTGAGCCAAACACTGCTCGAATGGCTCCACGCAGTTGGCGATAAGGAGTTTAACGAGCCGTAGAGTGTCCAGTGTGGAAGCTTCGAGCTCTGATAAGCCGTCTGAGAGCAGGTGGAAAGTGAAGTGAGGGTAGTTGGATGGATCTGGAAAGTTGTATCGAGTGTGAAAGATAGAGATGCTGAATCCTCTGGAGTGAAGGATTTTAGCAAGCTGAATCATGGGATTAATGTGCCCCTGGAATGGCAGTGGAAACAGCACTATTCTGCACCCATTTCTTCGTTGCCGGTTTGCTGAACTGGGACTATCCATAAATTCCCTACTGTGTGTTCAATATTAATTGTAACTATGGTCTCCAAGAAAAAATCATATAAACAAGTTCATCAAACAGTTTGCTTATGGATGTTGAAGTTTGATATGGGTAAAACTCTATTTTCTCGTAAAAAGACAACTTGTCCCTAATAGGGCTCCAAATTACAAATTTACCAGCTGAACTCGTGCACTTTTGACCGGGTCGGATCGTGACCCGACCCGATGACCCGAGACACGTGGAACGCGCGTATTGGACCAACAGACCCCCGATTTCTCTCTATCTATAAATACCCCCAGTCAGTGCATTAATAGGAGGTGGTCTTGATCACATTTTACTTACAGGTCGCTTCAGCTCGCTATTTTTCTAAGCAACTTATTATTTCGACCCTAGAACCAAACACTGACTTAAGCATCGGAGGGTCTTAGTTGGGGGCTACCCCAACAAGCCTAACGATCTGCTTCTTTTCTCAGGGCCCAATCACTAGTTTGGGAGAGGAGCGACCTCGAACAGCTTGGGAGATCAGTTCAAGAAGGTGCGTGGATTTCAACCCGGATCAAAGTTATATGTTTTTAATTTGAACGAGGCACCCCGTGTACTTTAGTAAAATAGCGAGAAATCTGGTTGTGTTATAAATTCTTTGTGCTCTATAAAATACAACGAAAAAGTGTGTCTGACACTCGCATGCGAGTGAGCTTTATTATTTGGCCTTTTTAGAGTTAATTTAAGTGTATAATATCCATTTTATCCATTTTTTCACATTTAAAATATTTTAAATTGATTTATTTATATTATTTTTTTATTTAAATATATTCTATTATAATAAATTATATTTATTTATAAAATATATTAATTTAAATATTAAAACCTAAAAAGTATATAATTTTTTAAAAAATTAAAATTTGAATTTAAAAAACACAATAAAAATTTAATATATTAAAATTCACTTTTAAATTAAAAATTCATATGCAATATAAAAGTCACTTCTAATAATTAATTAATTTAAATATATTTCAATAATTAAAAAATTATAAAATATACTAATTAAATATCAAAATACCTCATTTTAAGTTATATTATTTACTATAAATAATATTTAAATTAAATATTTAAAATTAAAAAAATATATTTATTTTATTTTTTAAAAACTAAAATTATTTTTTTTGGTTTTCTTCGCCGTTGACGCTGGGCAACCACTGTCACTTAGGCCTGGGCTACAGGGGCAACATCGCCCTAGGTCTGTGCAACGTGATCTAGGGCAATTTCGTCCAGGATCTAGCCGTTGCCCCTTCCAAGAGGGGGTGGGGGCGGGGGTGATGAGGGCGAGGTCGCCCCTTTAGAAGGGCAACGACTGGCTAGAACTGTTTGTGTGGCAATGGTTTCGCTGCCCACATGGATGACAGGCGTTGCCTGATATATAAATTATATTATATATAGTGTATATATAATTATATATATATGTAAAATATATTTTAAATTATTTAATATTTGGATCGTTTATTTTTTATAACTGAATATCAATGGCTGTTATAAAAGGGTATAATGGGCAATTCAACATAAAATTTAGTGTCATTAAACTTACTTAATAAAAAGGGAGAGTATGCAATATTTTTAAAAACACAAAAAAAAAATTACCTATTTTTTAATATAGAAAGCTTTTTAACTAAAATTTGAAAATATAAAAGAATTTTATGCAATTTTTCCTTTGAATAAGGATCATCTCCTCCATCATATAAAGAAAACAATGTCGTTTTCATATATTAGGTAGAAGATGGTGATCGTGTAAGATATTATGACAATAATATTAACTTTTTCGTAGTGATTCCAAACCATGGTACATGTCCGCAGCATATGTATATGCCGGCAGCCAAATCATTGATCATTTAGGAAGGCACTACTTAAGAGTAAATTAAGATTTGTCCATCACTTTATCAATCCTGTGTATACTTGTACCTTTTTTATAATGGGTTTTCATGCAATTTATTTTTATAATATTCTAAATAAACAAATTATAGAAAAGTAATTTAATATATGTTTGTTATAAGGTGTATTTTGTATATATCCCATGTTACAAGGAGATTGATTGCATATTTCTTTTTTATAATATTTACGATGTAGTATTTGTATAACAACATCAACAGAAAGAAAGAATGCAATGAGCTTATGGAGCTGAGGCTGTTGATGAGTTTTGTAAAAATATCTAAAGTTTATTTGGGCATCCTATATATTTACTAAAATTCTCAATCACTTATATAATTTAATGAAAATCGTTTTGGAAAAGTTGATAAATATTCAATGTTGTCAACATGAAATAGTTTGGTGTTGATGACGGGTATGCATCTCATTCATGTTCATACATTCTCTTAATTTGTTTTATCCTATGAGAACTGTATCTTAAGGCCAATATAAAGTTCATCCCTCAATTTCATGTGGTTGCAATATTTCACTATTCTCATCCCTTTCGATGGACAATTGAATTACGGCACGTTCATATGATAAAGACTTTATATGAAGATTGGTCCCCACCAATGGGCTGTATGTTCTTGTCTATACAGTTTTCGCGTAATTTGTTTTCAATTCATAAAAAAAAAAAAATTATCACATGTTAAATATGTCACATTTATTTTGTAATTAATTTGATTTGGTCAAATTAAATTTGAGTAAGATTTTTTTTTCTATTTCAAAAATTATAAGTAAGAAATATTATGCTTGTTAATCCAGGTAAAAAATAATTTTAAATTTTAGCCTACTTGAAACAAAGCATCTTTCTGAAGTGTGATAAATTGAAGTTGAAATTTTTGTTCCACCAAAGAAAACCAAGACAACAAACTGTCTAAAATCTTACACAAAGATTTAACAAAAGTGTTGAGTCTTGCAAATTCAATTGTCGGAACCAAAGATCAGAACAGTGAAATGTAATTGACTAAGCTCTTTAAGGACTCATATGAAGAGCCACCAGGCTGAACACAAAGATTAGCCTTTTCTTGCAAATGTACAACTCTTTCTCTAACTTCTTCACCTTCTTTCTCCTCCATCACTCTTTTGATGACCATCTCAATCTTTTCCCTGCTCAGGCCATTCTCCAACTGCACACCGACTTTCCAGAAGTGGCTAACGTACCGTGCATTCACCAGCTGATCGGTGAAACATGGCGTGCAAATCATTGGCACCCCTTCACAAATACTTTCTAGAGTCGAGTTCCACCCGTTGTGAGTCCAAAAAGCGCCCACAGACGGATGTGCAAGAACTTCCAGCTGAGGAGCCCATTTCACAATATGCCCTTTTCCATCCAATGACTCCAGGAAACCTTCTGGTAAAGGCTCCAACCACTCAGCACCATGGATCAGTCCAGGCCTAACGACCCATAAGAACGGGTGCCTGCTCTTGGCCAGCCCCCAAGCAACTTCCAAGAAGTCTTTTTCTTCTATTGCTGCAATGCTACCGAAGCTCACATAAATGACAGAATTAGGCGCTTGTTTGTCTAGCCAAGAAATTGAACTGTGGTCTTCTGCTAACAAGTTGCTGGAAGAGGCTGCAAAATGCTTGTGAAATGGGCCTATTGGGAAGATCGGGATTTGAAAATCTTGGCGCAGTTTGACGAGTGATGATTCCTCAAGTTCTTCGAAAGAGTTCCAAATTAGTCCTGAAGAAGCTTTCGTTTCCTGTATCATTCCTTCTACTAGACGGTAAAGCTTTTCTGGATGAGATGTAGTGATAACTGGAAGATCTTTGATTCTGAGTGGAGGAAGCTCCTCAACTGGCTCTTCCGATTTCGCATCTGAATACACATAGAAATGAGATTTGAGTGTGTTTATTTGTTTCCAAATTTGTGCTGATAAAGAATATCTATACAAAAGAAGCAACTCCAAAATTAGTTGTCTTAGATTAATCTAATATTTGTCTCTTGGCTTTCTGAACTGTGTATACCGGTTTTCAGCAAAACATACAAGTCCTGAAAAGAGGAGCTAAATCAAGTCTAGAAGCAAAGAAAGAAGTTAAAAATTTTGCAACATAGTAAAGAGACAAACCTTGAACAGGGAGATAGCCTTTCTCGAGCAGAAGTGGAAATGCTGCAAAAGCCAGGAAAGAAGACACCCCTCCAGTTCTTAAAACAAGCCTTGGTAGATTCAAGCTCTTACAAACAGCGGTTGTGAAATGCAAGATAGCATCTGAGATTAAACATGCAATTGGATCCCCAGAGCTGTCTGCTAACAGTTCAGACATAGCTTGTTTAAAGGGTTCAATACATTTGACATTAAGCACTGTAAGAAGCGAGATGATATCATTTCTGGAAGCTTCGCTATTTTCGGATAATCCATCATCGATGAGGAAAAAAGTGAAGTGAGGATAATTTGAAGGATTGGGGGAGTTCAGCTTAGTGTGGACAATGGTTATGGAAAAGCCTTTTGAATGCAGAATGTTTGCTAGCTGAAGCATAGGATTGATATGGCCTTGCAGTGGTAGCGGAAAGAATAACAACCGGCGGCCTAGTCTCTCTTGCAGTTGAGACTCCCCTCTGTTCTCCATGAAGCTTGTTTTTCACTGAACTTTTGCTCATCAATAAGGCATATTTATCAGTTTTTAGCACACAGTCTTTTTTGTTTTAAAGGATAACAGGTTCTGTTTCTAGTCCTAGAATTGAGCGAATACATGGAAATTTGCATACCACGTGATAGCTAGTTGTCTGCTTCTCATATTCAAGTTATTTGTACTAATCCAACCTCGATATGCTTACATTACATTAATAGTGTTTACAGAGTATATTAAATAACATTTTTCCGCCAGTAGCCCACAGGGCAGTTAACCGTTCACGGGTCTAATGAAGTTAATGCACTGTAGATAATCGGATTTCATATTATTTCATTTCTGCAGCAAGAATGATAGCAAATTATAAATGCGTAGAACCTCATGCCCAGTTTATACAAAGTTCAAAAACACAGCACAAAATAGCATGATAAATTAACTAAAGTCACTTAATCCATTGGGAAATCAAACCTAAGAAGCAATATCAAGAATCATGAAGGTATCCAGAATTAAACTTTGTTGTGGTCAGGATGAAGAAAGGCAGCTGATTAAGCTCTCGAGAGATTTGAATGAAGCTCCACTCTGTGTCAAGGTTGACTTAGCCTTTTCCTTCAGATCCAACGCCCTCTTTCTAATCTCTTCACCTTCTTCCTCCACCATAAGTCTTCTGATGGCCCTCTCAATATTTTTCCTCTCCAAGCCATTCCTCAATTCCACTCCTACTTTCCAAGAATAAGTAACATACCTTGCATTTACCATCTGGTCGGCAAAACATGGCATACAAATCATTGGCACCCCTTCTGAAATACTCTCCAGGGTCGAATTCCAACCATTATGCGTCCAAAATGCTCCAACAGCAGGATGTGCCAATACTTCCAGCTGAGAAGCCCATTTAACAATATGTCCTCTTCCATCCAACATGTCTAAGAACCCCTTCGGCAATGCTTCATGCCAGTCTAAGCCATTGACTGATCCAGGTCTAATCACCCATAGGAACCTGCACTTGCTATTAGCTAGGCCCCAAGCTATTTCCAAGAATTCCTTTTCTTCCACTGCAGCAATACTCCCAAAACTGACATATATTACTGATTTTGGTTCCTGCTTGTCTAGCCAAGAAATAGAACTCTCGTCGGGTTTCAAGAAGCTGCTTGAAGTTGCGGGAAAGTATTTGTGAAAGGGACCTATTGGGAATATGGGGGCTGGAAATCCTTCATGCAGTGCATCAATTGCTGAATTCTCAAGTTCTTCAAATGAGTTAAATATTACTCCTGAAGAAGTCTTAGCTTCCTCAATCAGTGATGCAATCAGCTTGTAGAACTTCTCTAGGTCCGGTACATTGATAACAGGAAGATCTTTGACCCTCAGTGGAGGAAGCTCAGCAACAAGCTCTTCCAATTGAGAATCTACATATATGAGCAAGAGAATGGGTTATAACAAGCCGGTTGTCCAGTCTTTAAGATAAAAAAGTTCAATTTTGGACAAAGAGAGGAGGAAAGGGCTGACGATTTATCTGGTTCACCTATGTTCACAGATATAGATTATATGCATTCAATCTCTCTAACAATAACATGAAACAAACTGGCATATGAGAAAATGTCAAATGGAGTAAATCACTCCATAAAATCGAATCAATAATATCACACATATCATCACAGCAATGATCTGTAGATAGTGCTGCAATCTTATAAGATCCACTTTACTTCGATAAAGCATGAATTTAACTCAAATGTCTCAGCTTGGATTATGAGAACCAATGTCTTCTCTAAAACTTGAATATAACCATTTCAAGTGATGGAAGAAAGGCTTTACAAGCCAAAATGGAGTAAAGCAATGGCCTACATGAACTCACAACATAGAAATTTTGGAAAGTTCCTCCGGCATAAGACAAAAACATAACTAATCGTAAAGTAACGATGATGAGAATCATCATCCCACAATGAATAATGAATAGGAACTGAATAGAGCCAAGTATACATTTTACACATCCTGCAATATGCAGAACAGGCCAATTGAGACTACCCTACTACCATGTTAGGTATTGGATTAAACCAGTGAAAAAAGAATAAGAGGGAACGAAGAATAGCACGGCAAGTTATGTCGTTGGTAATTTGCCTTACATCTAGACATGAATGCCCAAAGAGCTAAATCATATCACTGGTACAATGTCATGTAAATGGATTTGTGATTCTCAACAGAGAATGTATTCACAGCAACAGGTTAAGTCCAACCTCTGAACGCTTGGACAAATTTATACCATTCAATAACTTTAAAAGACCAAAATTTTCAGAAACAAATACAGATAGCCGCCTAATATTTTATTCTAAGACTGAAAATAAGAACTTTTCAACCCTTTTATTGAAAAGGTACACCTAACAATTCCTGAATACCTTAAAACCCATTTTTCAGACAATCTGAACATCTTACCTTGAATCGGGAGATACCCTTTTTCCTGAAGCAGCGGAAACGAACTAAAAGCCCGAAAAGCGCCGACGCCGGAGGTTCTCAACACAAACCTCTGCAGCTGAAAACTCTTGGCAACTTCCCTGGTAAAATGTAAGGCAGGATCCGAGATCAGGCCCGCGAAGGGACGCTCCTCGGGGGAATCCGAGAACAATTGATCCAAACAATCTCGAAAAGGTGCCACGCATTTGACATTGATAAGATAGGCCAGATCAAATACAGATAGCCCCGAGGTTTCGGCTTCGGAGAGATCGTCCGAGATGGGCTGGAAAGTAAAGTGGGGGTAATTTGAGGGATTGGGAGAATTGTATTTGGTGTGAATGAAAGTTATGGAGAAGCCTTTGGAGTGGAGAATGTCAGCGAGCTGAAGCATGGGGGTCATGTGGCCTTGTAGAGGTAGAGAGAAGAAGAGAAGCCTCTTGCCATTGATGGGTTTTTCGAGTTTCGAGGGTTGTCTTTGATTCTCCGTCGCCATTCTTGATTTCTTCGGGGAGAGTCAGAGAGGAGCAGGTGTTCTTGGCAATAGAGTTTGGGTTGAGAAGACAATGAAGTGCAGATAGATACATGATTTTTGGGAGTGAGGGATGCGATGGCTAATTCTGCTTTTTGACTTCAAAATCAAAATGCAAGTTTGAACACGCTGAGGAGAATGAAAATTTGACTACGTTTCTTACTCTTACACTTACATCTCATTACTCTACTTATCTTCATCCTTATACTTTCCTGTACTAATATAATTTTTATACTATATTGATCATATTAAATTATACTTTAAAACATTATTATAGATAATTAATAATACAATTATACTAATAGTTAATTAATTAGATTTTATTAAGGTAAGATTTTATTGGATTAGATGAGAGTATCTCTAAAATGGTATTATCTTTAAAATTAAAAACATAAGTTAATATTTTTTATTTTTTTTCCCTATTAATGAACGTTGACATATAGAAACTCATGCAAATTGAAGTACATAAATTCCTTAGTTCGTAGTATGCAAACAGGACGATGACAACATTATTCAACAGAACCAAATTGAAAAACGCTCAATCTGCAATAGGAAATCCACGGCAGAGGTGTAATATATATATGATGATTGCTCAAGCAGAGATGTCGATGGCCTTAACCTCGGGCTTCTTCACCTCCTCCTTGGGCACCGTGACTGTCAGCACCCCATTCTCCATTGCCGCCTTCACCTGATCCAACTTGGCATTCTCCGGCAGCCTGAACCGGCGGAGGAACTTGCCGCTGCTCCTCTCCACGCGGTGCCATTTGTCGTTCTTCTCCTCCTGCTCTTTGCTTCTCTCCCCACTTATCTGCAGAATTGTGCCATCCTCAACCTCCACCTTAACTTCCTCTTTCTTCAACCCAGGAACATCCACCTTGAACACATGGGCCTCTGGCGTTTCTTTCCAGTCGATGCGGGGGTTGGCGATGGCCCTGGTTTCTCGAGCGGAGGATGGGAGATTGGCGACGGCAGTGGAAAAAGGGAAGCCCTCAAAGGGATCCCAGATATCCAGCGAGAATGGATCGAAGACGTTGCTCCGACGGTTGCCAAAGAAGCTTGGAATCAGAGACATTTTGTTAATATTGTGCAGTGCAAGAAGAGAGAGAGAGGGAGAGAGTGGCTTTGTTCGATTGATGAAGATTGTGTTGTTACTTTGGGCTTATATGATCAATCTTTGTTGTGGAATTTGGTCGAAGGAGCACGTTTATTTATATGGGCAACTGCAAGCAGATGATTCTCGCATTTTCATGTATGTTCTGAAAGTAGCGCTTTCAGCCACGGACGAAATCTTCTAGACAAAACTGGTTCTTTCCGCAAGCCTCTATAACCTTCTGTATGGAGCCAGATTGGGATTCCACACCTTTCCTCTTGTTATGCAATTACGCATTGTTTACCGCGAGATGTTGGATTGTAGGGCTCGGATTGAATTCGAGATTTTGCCTCAGCTGAAAATTTATTATGAATAGCCTTTTTACTTTTCATTTGATAATTTATTAGAATATTTTTTAATATATTTATAACGTTCTTAATAACTTCTTTTTACGATGATTTAGAGTGGCTTTTGACAAATTTTGTTCGTGGGTCATTTGAGAGATAAGTTGTCAGAACATTTAATATAATGAATTATTTTTAGTAGAAGTTTGGAGAAAATTAGTAATAATATAGACAATTGACTGATAAAAATAAAGATTAAATGTAAAATTGCATATAAGCCACCTTTTAATCAAGCACAAAATGAAAATCCAACTAATGTTGGTATAACAGAAACCAATACTAGGCCATAGACATTATTACCAAGCCGCTAGAAAATTTGGTTAAACGGCGTTGGACTGGAATAATGTAGATATCCAGCCCAATACCTGCCGGTAAACCAGACTTTAGAGTCGGGGAAAATGGGACTATCGTCTACCAGCCCACCTTATACTAACATTTTGCATTTTTAGTATAAAACATATGTATAATTATCAAATATTATAACAATTCAATAAACAATATTATGCTGATACAGCATTCATCATATATTATTTGATATCAATATTAAATCAGCGACATAACAATTTCTTATTTTCCATTGACTCTGCGATACATCTTTTATAGAATACACCTGCGATATTTGAGTAATTACACACTCTTTCAGTCAAAGTTGAAAAGAGAAGATCATTAGTTGAGACAAAAAGTGGCAGAAAATTCGTATGTTAATTTTTGTAAACTTCGTATGCTTTCCTAAAATGCTACTGCCCCATCCATATTCCGTCTCAGAAAAAAATAATAAAGAAGGATGCATAGGCTTCTCGAACGAACAATTTTTATCTGGAAGCTGGTGTAAAGTAAGAATTGCTGAAAGCGTGAACGTCTTAGAACTTAACTGAAAGGCGTGAGAATTGTCTGCTCAACGACTATAAATATTGGTGCTCCTTCTATTCCTCCAGATTCTGCAGGCAGAAAGCATCAGAGTGGTCATTCCTTCTTTCAGAAACCCAAAATGTCTATGATTCCAAGCTTCTTTAATGGCAACCACCGGAGCAACGTTTTCATTCGATGTTCCTGGGTTGAAGAAAGAGGAAGTTAAGGTGGAGGTTGAGGATGGGAGAATTCTACAGATAAGCGGGAGAGAAGCAAAGAGCAGGAGGAGAAAAATGACAAATGGCATCGCCTGGAGAGGAGCAGCATCAGGTGAAGGCAGCAATGGAGAATGGGGTGCTCATAGTCACTGTGCCAAAGGAGGCGAGGTGAAGGCCATTGACATCTCTACTTGAGCAATCATCATCTATATATACATTCCTCTGCTGCGAATTTTTGTATTGCAGATTGAGCGTTTTTCAATTTGGTCGTGTATGGAGGTCACAACAAAAAGATGGATAACTAAAAGAAAGAGGTTGTTCAATGAAGATTGATGTGGTGTATCATTTGCTTGTTACTTTTTAACCTTCCTACTCTGGCTGAGGATTTTACTTATTTTCGAAATCTTCTTTTATGTTTTGAGCAATGATGGATTTGGAACCTCCTTGTTGAATGTGGCTTTCCAGCTAGAACTGATTATGTCTTCCATCCGGTATTATTAGAGGCTGGAGACTAACTATATCTTCTTGTACAAAAATGTGTATAATTGCCCCTTTCTGTATCCTTTCCCATAGCAAGTCAATAACACAAGAGCTTGTTTTTTCCTATGTAGAAGATAAAATGAAAGGAATTTTTTTGTGCCAAATCAGACTACCATCAGCACTACACATCGTTGTCTTCATGAGAACACGAATAATTTTACCAAGTTCATCTAAGACTCATAAAGGTATAAACTGCAATCTTGATGAGTGATACCAAGCCTTTTTATTCATTTTCTGCTGTAAAATTTTCAGCAGGCAATAAGACATGGTAAAAACTTGAAAGCATATAATGTAAATGTAAACGTCATCAGCCTACATGCACTGATACCAGCAATAAACTTTCCAAAATAAGAACTATGGCTTAACGAACATGAAGGATAACAGTCGTCAGCTGTATACAAGAAGCCCTACACCGAAAGAATGCAGAGAAGCTCTAGTTTTCTGTCCAAGTGCGGTTACACTTTGTGCATGTATAGAATACTGTCATTGGTTCATCAGCTGACCTGGTCTGCACTTGGGTGAAAGAAGCTTCCCCATGATTGCAGTCAGGGCAATTAACTCCTGCACAGCAAGAACTCATCAGCTGGTTTGATCAAATGCTACACAAAATTCTCTATATGCAAAGGAGCAACCAATTCAATGCTTCAACCAAAGAGAATTGGAGAAACTTCTTCTAATTCTTTGCATTGAAGTCAATATGCAAGGTGTTGCTAGGAAAATATAAAAAGATCGGAAATTCTCAATATTGGCTCATCAAGATCCCGTTCCAAGATTCATGAGAAAAAGTTGGATAAGTCTTATTCTTTACGTTGCACCAAAGACTGAACTTGTGAAAACAGGGGTTAACCAGCCACTCTTGAGGCTAAGAAGACAGGCCAAAAATATAAATTTTGTACATAGTACGAATGGCTGCAACACATATCAACACCATAAGAAGCAAAATGATTTCTGCAGCCTTCATACCATGAGAATTACAATCACTGATAGAATACACAAAAATCTATAAGTGAAAATGTAAAACCACCAGGAGCTCTCATTGCAACCCTTATCAAAATAAATAGAAGCAAGACCTGCAAATGCTCATGAGAAAACAGAAATAAAATTCCAAAAGAAAGATACAACATGGACCTGTAGTTTTGTTTAAATTCTTCCTGTCGTCCTCGGAGAAAATGGGATCTATTGGTTTCTTAACCAAGCGCAAGTGTCTTTTTATCTTAACCTGTCAGAAGATGAGGACATATACATATTAGTAATGCAAAACTAGAGGACACAGGATATACAGAAGAAGATCAAATTAGTTACCTTGCTTTCTATTTGACATACATAAGGACATGTTGGACAGTAAAATCTGGCAGGGCGCTCCATGTGAGGCAGTTCATAGAGAAGCATATTCCCGCAAGTTGGGCAGAACTCCATTTGCACTCAGATCAGATACCCTAATATTCTGTAGTCTTCTCTAAATTCTTACGGCTGGTTGAAGCCACAAGACGATTCATCAATGAAAGGAAAGGCGAATCATACCCCCATTGGTTATTTACGACAAAGATTCTGTCAGTTAAATTGAATCTAGATAATCCGCAGGCACTGGATTCTTGATGAATAATTTCAAATTGCAACATAATTGAGTGTCTACCGGGAACAAATCAGAGGAACAAAGTACCAATTCAATAAATTATCCAAAACCCATGGACTATATTACAATTAATTCAGATATTTTTGTCTGAAGTACGACATAACAAACAAGTAATTAGCTGCAGTAATAAAAAGTAAATTTCTGGGTACAAAATTGAAAAACGTGAAACGATTGGAATCAATATAATCTTGAAAATACTCGGTATCCCTAATCAGTGAGTGAGCAATATGGCATATAACGTAATGAAAATCGGAGGTAATTACTTCATTGCTTCCTTCTCGAGTTAAAAACCTTCATATTATTTACATAGACCTATAAAAATCATCGAAAACATCCAACATAAAAGAATGACATCAACATTCAAGCTTTACCATCATTAAACCCATATAGATTTATTGATGAAACTGTAAAAGAAACAATTTGAAACACCTCGACGACCACTAAATCTGGAAGGCAAAAAATAAAAAAACATGAAAACTATACAAGGAAGAAACCGATGCTTACATGCCATGGTTAATAGAGGGAGCGTGAAGGTTTTGCTGACAAGTCATTACGGCCAAAACCCTAATTTCAGGTGTTAGGTAATTAATTAAGGGAAAGGGGTGGTTGTGGTCATCATTTCGAAGCTGCAACCCCCTATACTAATGCAAATATCAATTTTGTCCCCCAAAAGATTATGAAATTTGTAATTACCACCTACAGCTACTACTTATCACTCAGTTCAGGTCAGGTTTTTCTTTGATTTGTGAAGCAAAAAGTAAAACAATTTAACCAATAAAGCGAGAATGCAAAACAGAAATTTATTTATTTATTATTACTAGTAAAATACATGCACGTTGTGCGTAATGTGTAATTTTTATATTTTAATATTAATTTGTTTTCTTTTTTCATTCTAAAATAAAGTGTAAATGAGTAAAAGATTTCAACGAGAAAATTCTAATGAAAATATTCATATCGAAACTTGAGCTCCATTTCAACATTTATACATTTGAACCTTCGCCTTATTTGGTATAGGAGCTTACGACACTTTGCGCCATGTCTATCTAGCCAAACACATCCCACTGAGCTCGCTTGGAAGGACATAGACAACACGAGGTTAACACGCTATGGAATGAGAAGATGCCATTATTCGAGTAGTGTCCGACAAGCAAATCCGCTGAACCAACTGGTTGACACCTAAACTTAAACCTAACTCTAAATGAACCCTCAACAGGGATTGGAGTCACCCCACTTATACGGGGAGAGGTTGCATAAGATTTTGAATTAGAACTTGTTTAGAAGAGGAAGACACTGTACCTTGAGATGGAAGTCGAAATCGAGTGAAAGCGACCTCAGCAGAGGAGTCGGTGAAATTTTTTGAAAATAAGGGGTATATATATAGGCTAAGTTAAGTTATGGAGGAGCGCACCGAGGAACAACCACTTAAATGGTGACACGTGGCCCACAAAGATCGAGACGACAATTCAAATAAAAAATTGCAATTATTTGACTTCTTCTAAGGTAATTAATTACACTTTAAAAAAATAGAGGAGTTATGATGAGAGTTTTATAAGACAAAAAGCCCTTCATTAAGGGCAAAACGAACATTTTGTCAAGATTCACGTATGAGGTCGCCAGGACCTGCCCCGCAGATTGACCCATAATTTGAAGAGGACTATACACCAAACGAGAAGCCCATATTAAGACACTTGGTTTGATCTACAGTATCAAAAAAGACCATATAAAATATCTCAAATATGACTCGCTTGAATCAATTGACATTTCTTGACCATCAACTAACTTAAACGTCGAAAAATCTTCGTCAGATACGACCTCAACAAACCTGACGCACTTATTTTATTCTTCAAGACCCATCACATGGAGAGATTACATGGATCGAGATTGCATATTTCAAGTTGAACCACAATCCACACACATGCTACTGCAAATTCATATTTGATAGTGATAGGAAATATCATAATTTACCAAAAATACCCTTAACGGGCATTTCTGTAATTTTCCTAGACAAATGGGTCGGAAAGAAAGACCCGACTTGATAAGAGCCCTCCGATCCGAGACGCTATCGCCCAGATGGTGAAGCATGAACCAAACCACCGTACACACTTTCGTTTATTGAGGTAACCATTGTCTATTATTTTCGACCTACAATTCTCGAGATTCGATCACTAAATTTTGAAAAAATACGTGGCCGTGTACTATATACAGCCGTGGTCGTATATTTCGAGCTTGATAAGATAGTCGAGTAGAACAGAATTTTTAAGAAATTCAAACATTGAACCAGAAAATTTGCTGATATTTCCAAGCAAAGTACTCACACGGCCATTGCAAAACCCTTTATTCCCCCTATGACAATCCCAGAAACCAACATTACAAAACTACTACTTATATTTCTATATTAACAAACACACACACAAACCACTGACCACATGTCTATTGATTTCCGGCAGAGAAAAGCCAATCAACCTGTGATGTCAATAGACTTGATTTCAGGCTTCTTTGCCTCAACCTTCGGGACTGTCACGGTCAGAACCCCGTTCTCCATACTCGCCTTCACCTCTTCCACCTTGGCATTCTCCGGCAACCTGAACCGCCGCATGAATCGGCCGCTGCTCCGCTCAACACGGTGCCACGTATCGCCCTTTTCTTCCATCTCACGCTTACGCTCGCCGCTGATCTGTAAGATCCGGTCATCTTCCAACTCGACCTTCACCTCCTCCTTCCTCAGCCCCGGAACGTCGGCTTTGAACACGTGGGCGTTAGGAGTTTCTCTCCAGTCGACCATCGCGTGGGCGAAGGCCGACGTCTCGGAGGAGGAAGAGGCGGAGGGGAAGTTGGAGCGGAGGTTGTCCGAGAGTTGCCTGAAGTTGGAGTTAAACGGCCAGCCCTCAAATGGGTCCCAGGAATCGACGGAGAATGGGTCGAAAACGCTGTTGGATCGGCGGCCGAAAACGCTTGGAATCAGCGACATGTTGATCTCACTACGGATGAGTTTGGAGTCGATATCTCTGTAGATTTTTGAGTGGATAAAACGGGATGGTGGAATTGGAATTTAAGTGAGATATTAGGAGGAATGCGGTTCGAGACGGTTCTGGTTCTCGAAGGTTCTACAAGATTCGGAAATTTTCACATTTCGACTTCCGTTAAAAGAGTACTAATTTATGTAAAGATTGTTATAGAAGAGGTTAACAAAATATTACAAATTCGTGGGCGAAATTGTAAATATACAAGCAGGCCCAACAGGCAGATGAGCAAAGATTTGGACACTAATTATTCAATGTAATTTTGGGCTATTTCATTGGCTCTTTAAAACTAATCTTAATTATAAAAATACTCGTTCTTTATAGTATAATTTACCAAGAGCTGTTTGCATAAAATTACAAGTTCACTGTACACTCCTTGAGGGGTGTTATTATTACATCTAAAATCTTATGGGATATACTTGTAACTAATAAAAAATAGGAAATGTCTGTGTAATTAGACATAACCTCTTAATATCAATGTAAATTATATACAAACTATATTTGCAATTTTGCAGCAATACATGCTCACTTGGTCTAGCATTGATATATAACTAACCTTTAAAAATGAGATGTACACGAAAAATAAGAGGTATGTATCAATAATCCATGTTTCTGGTGCACAGAATAACAGACATAGCATGAATGATACCTAACTTAGTCACTTGCAAAAACTGTCTGAAGTGTATGTGTGTGTGTGTTGGAGCTGTGATGCTGCTTTCAAAGATCAGTTGCTCGAAAGAAGGCCTCCATAAGTTCTAAATATTGGAATCCTTGGCTTCACTGGCGCCAGGCCAGAGACTATATCTATATGTACAAAAATTTGACCAAAGATCAAACATGCTACAGTCTTTACAACTCTTCATCTGTTTCAAACATCTCCAAACTATCTTCTTCAATAGCCACTACTTTTCTTGCACCTTTTGCACCAACCATCCTAGACGAGTTGGCCAAAATCTTGTACGGCAACATTCCGTTTTTCGTCACATCTCCGCCAGCAACCACACCACAGCCCTCGTCCTCCCTTTTCAAGTCAGCCGGAGGCAAGAAACAGTCCATCGACAGCCCTTTAATGTTGAAGTCCACCTCCTCAATGCTCCAAATCTCTTCCATTCTTGTTTTGGTGTGGCTTTCAGCATTTTCTCCGAACCTGAACAGCGAAACAGAGGTCCTCCCGGAGTGTGCTATGTTGACACCATCAATCGTTCTGTAATCTTGGATTGATGATTCCATCGTTGTCTCCCAGAAGACATCATTTTGAGGGGCCTTTATTCTGAGGAGATGTGAGTCTTCTAGTTGGACTAGAAGGCCCGTTCTTTGGCTGAAACAGCCCCAAATTGTGTGCCTGATTATCTCAACATTATTGCTGCTTCTTGCCCTCAAGGTGGACGGATCAGCCTCCAGCTTTAAGACAAAGCAGTCTTCGTTCTTGATCGTCTTCTCACCAATGCAGATGGAATTGGAGAACAAGTTCGCTGTTGATCTTGGATCAAGTCCCTATTACATAATTGATTACAAGAACTCAGTACAAATTTTGTATCTTATGGAACTATTCTAATTATTTCAATAAGTGTGAACAAGCATTTTAAGCTAAGTCAAGTTTTGTACACGTTTAGATAGGAATGCGAGGAAATTTATGTCTGAACTGATTACATAACTTGACTAATAATAAATCAAGAACTTGGAATTCAGGGGGAAAAGTTGCATACGTTTATACGAGGACTGCTTTGTGAAGCTTCTGATTAGGTAAACATAAGACTTGGGATGAGCTGGGGCCACATGGACCAGCAAGAAACGGGACAAAAATATGAGTTGTTAAACAACATAACAATCTGTTTAAAGCCCACTTTTCTTCTCTTTGTCAAACATAAGTAGCAAGAAAAATTGACAACTAACAAGCTGTAATAAATTGAAAATTCAAGGCTGGCGTTTCCTTTCCTAAAGTCAAAAAGAACCCACAAAGCAGTTTAATCAAACTTTTGAAGTGGCTCCTATCTTCTTCTTTTTCTATTTTCCTTTTTCTTTTTTTTTTACCAATGATGAAAAACTAAGTAGATTTTAACAGTTCCCATTGATCAAAATAAGATAAAGAAGTAGAAAGATCAGTAAACACCCAACGGTGTTACCTGCAACGATCGGCGAAGAGGCCTAGGTGGACCGCGGGACGCATGAGAATGCTGCCATGGAGTTTGTCTCCAAGCCACCTTACCATCACTACCAGCACTGATTTTATACCCTGAAACCATCAACTCCAAACTCCACAAATCAGGACTTTTCTGCCACAAAACGAACCCTCCAATTTCACCTGGCCCGTGCTTCATGTTCTTCATCTTTGTAACCTTAGAGTTGGTTAGGCTGATCAAGTCATCTCCAGCCACAAATTCTGATGCAGC